>NW_027411669.1:0-283197 GCF_047663935.1 Musca autumnalis
AACATTTGCGCCAGAGTTTGTCAGTTCAAAAAAAAAAAAAACACAATTAGGCGGCATTATTTTTCTTTTAATAGATACAGATTTTTTGCCATAATATGTATATTTAGAAGACACGGCTTGGAAGCCAGAATATTAATACAAACAAAACCGTCACTGGCAGTCAGAAGTTGCCCATTAACGGTGCCGTGACATAACTCCCACGGACATTACGCCCAAAATTATTTTGGGAGTTTTGCCCGTGGGAGTTATGTCCGGGCGCCCCCATTAACATACCACGATTGAGCTCCAGAAATGGTCAATTAACAAACCCACGTCTTGGTAATAGGATTTGTATATTAATAGACCCTCGTATGGAAACTATAATAACACTGTGCGCAATTTTTGGATAGTTTAGCATATTCTGACACAACAGAGCACTATAGGTAATTTGGCCTGTTTTTGAGGCAAAAATTAATAGCGGTGGATATGTGGGCTTTTTATACATTTGTATTGCTTTATATGCAAAAGTAATATAAAACAAAGAATTACAACGGAAAATTCGGATATAGCGAACATCGGTTATAAGAAACTACGTTTATAGCGAACAAAGTTTTATGTTTCCAAAGAATTTGTATTAATATTTGTACACACATTCAACTTCTTAAAACGACCACGATTATAACAAACAAAAATTGTTACCCCGCGAGTATAATTTTTTACAATTTGTTAGGATTTTCAGGCCCGCTTTAAAGCACAAGCGGATAGCGACGAATTTAAGCACTGTTTCAAATATTTTAACATAGGATATTTGAAAGTAGGCTTTAATAAGACCACAACACGTCTGTACATTTTTAGAACACATGGTGAATATTTCTTTAAAGAAAATGTCTTTTTAGTTCAAATCGGATGCTTTTTGTGTTTAATATTTCCTTCACCAAACAAAAAATTAAAAAAATATATATTTTTCTTCAAGGAGGGCACCTTCAAAAAAGTGATATAACTCAAAAAACGCAAAAAATCGCTCCTTGGTAATTATGTAGTTGATTCAGAACCCTTTTCTGAAGATATTCCCGGTAGCAGAATTTGGGACAAAGTTGGACAATTTTGTAAAAGTCTATAATATAAAACTATAATTTTGTAAAAAAAATAATTCTTAGGTTGTATCATATATGACGATTTCATATGCTGTAACAAACATTTTTAAGAAAATTATTTCTTAAAACAGAAAGTACATTTCGCCACCATTCCACTGAATATCATATCTTTGTATTTGATTATTACCAAACTCTTACAAATTGCTTTTAAATTCTGCTCTGAGTTTTAATCTTTTTTAACATTTTTTATTTTGTCTTCGAAATTTTGATTTTAACTTCGAATTATACCGCGAGTTTTGAATATTTTTGAAAACAAATTGCACATCCAAAGAATTTGACATGTTCTTTCTTCGAATCAAATTAGAAAACTCGCGTTATTAAAAGTGCAAAAATCGACTTTTTGCCTAGAAACATGTCCAAATTACTTATAGTGCAGAGTGATAGAAGTCTAAAACAGGCGACATGTGTTCCGGCGTTTTTTCCCATCACTTTCACGACTCCTGAATACTACCTATCAATACAAAAAAAATACAAGTGGAGGACGCCATGATGTCCCAACGTTTCCTCTGCGTGGATTAATTCTCATTCTCATCTAATCCCAAATTAAAGTTAACAAATTAAAGCCGTAATTTTGATCTTCTGTTTAACACAATTTTGGTCGTGGGGTTTAAGTAAACTATTTCAGGAAGTGTGGATTTCCTATGAAATTTTATAATTGTAATATCCAACGCGCTTTGTCTATATTCTCTGTGCTGAAATAAATATATATTTGAAAACAAAAACATTATTTTTAAAATTGTAAGATATTTCTAAGGGTTTCCCATTATATTCCTTTTTTTTTGCCATTAAACTACTTTGGTCTTACCAAAGTGATATCACTGAATTGAATGATGCTTAAAGACTCTAGTTTAGGATTTTAGCCTACTTCTGAAGTATTTTGACGAGGGTCTCTAAGTTGAAAATGATACCAAAAATTTATTCGATTATTAATAGACCCATTGTTTTGAGCATACATACATAATCTCCTATTTATTGTGCAAAAACTGGAAAAATGCCATTCCAATGAAAAAATAGTAGTGCAAATTAAGATTAAATGCTTGGGTGTATACATTGATCACAAGATTAAGTTTAGTGCTTAAATTGATGCTTTGTTCCCCAAAGTCATCTCTATATTGCGTAAACAGCATTGTACGACATTTTATTTACCATTTTTTGTGAGGAGGCAGCTCGCGCATACGGTATTGATGTCTACTATTGCATATGGCATCGAAGTTATATCTGGCACTAGTCAACAGTGTTTAGATAAGATTTTACGAATTGTTAACATGGTAGTTCGTTTTGTTTATCGGTTGAATTATCGTGATCACGTTTCGAGCTATGTTGAGGAGTTTTTGGTTGCCCCCTTCCAATCATTTGTAAATGCTCGAGTTATTACATGCTTTTACAAAATTATAAGAAATGGAATTCCGGAAATGCTTTGTGCAAAATTCTCTTTCTTTCGATCAATGCGTAACCCCCAAATCACGTTTTGTGTCGCTTATTTATGATCGTTAGGTTGTGGAATAGTCTTCCGATTAGCCTGCGTAATTTTGCTAATTCGCCTCATCGCCTTCGTCATCCACATTCATTTGAATAGTAACATTTTGATTGTCACAGTAGAGGGTATAGTTGTCAATATTGCTATGGGTTTAACTTTTTAATTTATTTGATTTTTATTGGTTGGGGAGCCAAAACGTTCATAGGTTTTTGATTTTTCTTTATACTTTGAATTTGCTATATAGATTTTTGTTAGATTATTTGATTTATACGGAATAGTGAATGATTTTATTATCTGGTCATGTGTATAAGCTTAGTTATTGTATTAATGGTGATTCTACCTTGGGTCTATTTGATTTGTTGGCATTACAATGTATGAATAGTAAATAAATAAATTTAATTAATTATTTCGTCAGTAATATAAGTCTCAAACAAAGTTTGCATCATTGTTAAATAAAAAATTTTCGCTAGTATGAACTCTTAAAATTCTTAGAGTCACTGTTTGTGTGTAGAGTTAAGATTTGCGGATAGATGACTTTGGAAATACATAATATGGTACAATTTGTGTTTGTGTAAAGGGGTTTTTGGAAGCCGTCCTTGAAAGAAACGAAAAATACTAAAGGGTACTAAATATGGTATCCATTGTATTAGGCAAACGCTAGAAGCTAGAATTCAGAAATTTTTAACGAGGATCACTGATGGAGAGTAATAGAGATCTACCAAAGTTTTTTGGAAATTAGACTTAAATGCGTACGAAAAGTACTAAAAGCAACTAAATTTGGAACTTATTGTATATTTTGAACGTATATAGCTACAATCTTCAAATTTGATATAGGAATCAAGGTCGGGAGCTGGCGTTGATATAAGGGTACGAACTGTACTAAAATAAAAATAAATATTGATATAAATTGGTATTTGAGCAACAAAATTTTCAGTGTTCGTCATTTCCATATCATATATTGTTTATTTGTTTTTTATATCCTTTCCGCATACGCAGTAGCAGGCACTTTGCTCGTTATTAATAAACAATTACAAATTTAATTCTAAGAATATAGTGAAAGTACCTGGGGATATGTCAATTATCTTCAAGTTTTGCTCCAAAAGTGTTTCGTTTGGCCAAAATACAGTTGCAATCCATTTTGACAGGTTGAAACACATACTATTTTTGCGATATATTCCAAATTCAAATCTGGGAAAACTGACGAAATTAAATTAAAATTTATTTATTCACTTATTTAGTTTTTATGTACTTACGTTTTTGAAACAGAAGAACATCAAAACAGGAACAATCTGTTACTGAAATAGTAAAGAGAGCCATGTAGAGCAATATAGCTGTGGAACCAATCCATGTACCAGTGGATGCGTGAATTATCTTCAACATTTTGCTGGAAAAGTGTTCGTTGTGCCAACAAGTAGTAGCAATCCATTTTGACTGTTTGAAACATATACTAGGTCGGTCTGGTTACCCTAAAATTTGTAACATTTTGTACCATTTATTGTAGGAAGTCGTCTGTTAACACAAAGTCCAGAGAGCGAACCGAGAGAGACATTGTGACAGTTATTTTAATGAGAGTTTGCAAATTCTTGATGGACAATTTTGTTCTAGCAAGCACATGCAACTCTTCTTCTTCCTTCTTCAGCTGTTATCTATCTTGTGCAAATTGAAAAAAAAAATTATTGTGGAAATAAGGAAGTCAATTTTTTTTCTTTTTTTTTTTTTTTTTGGAGAACCTAGTTGCGAAATGGAAAAATTCTTTTTTTGATGGTCATTTTCTTTTTTTAATAAAATACAAAATTTTCGCTTTAATGGCGGGCAAATTGTTCTGTATTGGCAAGTCAACTGATTGATTGCTAGTTTTTGCAGGGAAAGTGTCTGTTTACTTTTAAAATTTTTCTTGCAAAAGAGAATAAAAACTCTTTACTCTCCGAAAAAGTTCTTGCTGGACAATCCTTGCTGGGAAAGTAACCAGACAGACCTACTATTTTTATGCTAGTTAAAAGTAATCCAGTAAGGAAAGTTCAGTGGGACGACTTTATGATACCCGACACCACTGTGAATAATTTCTACACCAAGTTTCGTCACAAGTTTCAAATTTGATCAAAATGGCACACATATAGAGCGTTTGGTGCATAAAATAATTCAAATAGGCCGAAAATGTGTGAGGGCCACATCCAAATCTGCACCGATTTTTATATAACTTGGCATATTTATTTCTAGACTAGGGATAAGTAAAACCGATTTCGGTTAATCGATTATTGGCGCTAAAATTTCTAAAAGTCGAGGTCGACTATTGACTGTGCGAAAACCGTACAATCGATTATTCTTAATCGACTTTCGAAAATCGGAGTCAACTATTATTCGTAGTCAATTGGTCTATTCGATAACCCAAAAGTTTGCACAAATTTGTAAAAACTTTTACAAAATGCTGTTCGATAACAAACTTGTTCAATAAAAGAGAAATGAGAAGTAGTTGCAAGAACTTGCAAATACTTTTTACTTGCGAAGAAATCGAACAGGGTAAATTATAGTCGTAGTCTTTTATTATTCCTAGTCGACTATTAGTCGTAGTTGACTATTGGGTGTGCTAAAACCGCGTATGGGCGGTACTTCTTTTTTATTTATATAAATCACGGATCGCATAAATGAAAATTGTCGATTATATTCAATTATAATCGGGTTTCGGCGGTTAACGAATAATCGAAAGTCGACTTTTAGTACACTTTCAAATAACCAACCAACCGAAAATCGTGTTTCAAGCTTTTCACGAAAACCGTATAATCGGTAAGCCGATTATTGGATTTCACTGCGTATTCCTTAATCGGAGGTGTCAACAAATTCTTCAATATCGTTTAAAATTTCTTTATAAAAGTCTTCAGAGAAAATAGTATATATAAAGGAATCGGTATCCATGTAATTCAAAATAATACGATCGCCAAATTTAATCTTCATGTAACTGTAATGAAATTCATACATGTTTAATTTAGCTAGTTCTAAAATACAAAAATCCAAGTAAATAGGCTTGTTGTATGTTATTGAGGATTTATTCATTTGTATCGCCCAACTTGTCTCAGTAAATTGAGCTATACTATGAACGAACGGCTCTGCTATTAGTGCTCGGACTCCCTTATTACGTTTATTTAATGTTTCCAAAGTGGTTACCAACCTTAAATCTTTTCTTTTCTCAACATTTTCCATTGTTTTTCCATAAACCGAATTGTTATATAGCTTGCACATATTTTTATCAAATGTGTTTGTTGCTTTCATTCTTTCTGTGGTGTTTTTTTATCAATGTAGGGTGCTAACCATGGTTCCTGGTCAAAAGCTAATACCCTATAAACTTTTGTCAATATTAAGCCATTCTCTAAACATTGTTTTAGTACTATGTAATGTTTGATATAATTTCGTTTTGGTTTAAAGTCCTCAATAATCTTTTTATATTTACACCCTACAATTTGTTTATTTTCAGAGCAAAATGGTAAGTCATTGTGGTAATCATGAAGGTAATCAGGATAGTCAAGATCTACTTCTAATATGTAACCTGTGGGGGAATTTAGTTTCAATTTTAAAATATCTTGTACGACAGTATTCATTTCATTTTGTTGAAGCCACCTAAAATTACCTTTAGGAAGAGGTTGCCGCATTGCCCAACCATAGAGGTTATTTGCATCTAGATATGATAAAAAGGAAGATGGAAGAGTTTTATCAAGATCTCTCATATACTTGTTGTTGGCTTTTGTGTATCTTCTAGTGCATTGTGTAAGGCCTCCACGAACACCACCTTTTATAAAATTTTACATGTCTAAGTTTGTAAACAAATCTAATTTAATCTTTGTATGTCGAAGCATAGCATCAAAAAAGAGACCAGGAATCGTATAATATTGGCATGGATCCAGTTTATGAAATTTTTAACATGTTTTTCGGAAATTTTCAAACACGTCATTTAAGAGTAGGACATCTGTTAACAGATACAATTCAAGGTAGGTTGACACTAAAATACTTGCCAAGTATTCTTTGCATGTTCATATTCCTCATCAGTACAATCATTTTCATTCAATTTATTATGAAATGCCTCTATGGGAGGTAGCTCTGTATCACTCAACTTGTTAAAATCATTTAAATATTCATAGCAAAAGAGTCCTTATTCTCATTAAGCTGAATTAATAGGGGTTAGGAAAATTAGCTCGTACTGCAACTAAATTATCATCGGTATGATTCCCTGCTAAAGTGTTTAGACTATCAGGCATAAATCTAAAAGAATCCAAAAATCTATATTCTAATGTCTTTCGCGCACCCATGCCTATTTTATGAGACAACGATATATATGTACAATTCCTTATTTAGCGGTTTGTGGTGGTTTGTCCCTCAATGTTATCCAGAAGCTCTCGGACAAAAAGATGACAATCGTATCCGGAAAAATTATGAAAGAAAATAGGAATAAAGGCTGGTGCAGTATAGTTTAAATTACAATGGCTGTGTGCAGCTCCTCTATACCTTCCTGTTATGTGACTGTTTAGCAGTTTACCTTTTTTGCACTTGTTACCAATAGACAAGATCTTTTTTTGCTTATTTTCAAATTCAATTTCAACTTTTTATTTACAATTCAGTTTAGGTTTTGTATGTACAAATGGTTTACATAGGTAAGTATAGCACTTTTTCAAGGTAAGTATTTTATTTTCTTTTTCTGTAGGTATGGTTTTTCAAAGGTAAATATTTGGTTATAAAATAACAGGTAAGTAGAAGGTTTATAGCGTTTACACTGGTAAGTATGAAGGTTTATGTACACAGGTAGATATAATATGTTAATTTAAGGCTTAAACCTTTTTATGCCTTTTTGTTCTTGTGTTTTTCACTGGTGAATATTGGTAATTACAGTTTTGTGCAACAAAATTTTCAGGGTTCGCCATTTCCATATCATATATTGTTTATTTGGTTTTTATATCCTTTCCGCATACGAAGTAGCAGGCACTTTGCTAGTTATTAATAAACAATTACAAATTTAATTCTAAGAATATAGTGAAAGTACCTGGGGATATGTCAATTATTTTCAAGTTTTGCTCCAAAAGTGTTTCGTTTGGCCAAAATACAGTTGCAATCCATTTTGACAGGTTGAAACACATACTATTTTTGCGATATATTCCAAATTCAAATCTGGGAAAAATGACGAAATTAAATTAAAATTTATTTATTCACTTATTTAGTTTTTATGTACTTACGTTTTTGAAACAGAAGAACATCAAAACAGGAACAATCTGTTACTGAAATATTAAAGAGAGCCATGTAGAGCAATATTGCTGTGGAACCAATCCATGTACCAGTGGATGCGTGAATTATCTTCAACATTTTGCTGGAAAAGTGTTCGTTGTGCCAACAAGTAGTAGCAATCCATTTTGACTGCTTGAAACATATACTAGGTCGGCCTGGTTACCCCAAAATTTGTAACAATTTGTACCATTTATTGCTGGAAGTCGTCTGTTAACACCATGTTCAGAGAGCGAACCGAGAGAGACATTTCGACAGTTATTTTAATGAGAGTTTGCAAATTCTTGATGGACAATTTTGTTCTAGCAAGCACATGCAACTCTTCTTCTTCCTTCTTCAGCTGTTATCTATCTTGTGCAAATTGAAAAAAATTTTATTGTGGAAATAAGCAAGTCAATTGTTTTCTTTTTTTCTGGAGAACTTAGTTGCAAAATGGAAAAATTCTTTTTTTGATGGTCATTTTCTTTTTTTAATAAAATAAAAAATCTTTGTGTTTCTTTCAGCTTTAGTCCATATTTTGTTGTAATTCAATTGTTTGAATAACAACAAAATATTTTAAAGTGGATATGAAATTGATTAGTTGCGGGCGAAGGGTAGGGAATACTATAGTTTCAGTTGTCACCAAACAACTTCATCAGTTCCCTTTTTCGCCGACTCTGTATCGATAAACAGGTCAATAAAGCCATCTAGCAAATTAAATAAAATGACAAATTTGCTGTATGGCCCTAAAGCTGTTTACCCTACAATTTGAGTCGAACTAAAGAATTTCATATCCACCACTGTTTTTATGTCGTCTTTGCTTTGCAAAGAATACGAACATAGGAGTGTTGCTTCAATAAGCGGGGGTAAAAACAACAAGAAAGTTGTTTTTGCATTACGCATTGGTCAACAAGGCCGTGCTGATGCCTATTATTGTTGTTGGCGTTTTTTATTGTTGGACTGCAGAATTTTACATCTTTGTGTTTATTTCAGCTTTAGTCCATATTTTGATGTAATTCAATTGTTTGAATAACAACAAAATATTTTAAAGTGGATATGAAATTGATGAGTTGCGGGCGAAGGGTAGGGAATACTATAGTTTCAGTTGTCACCAAACAACTTCATCAGTTCCCTTTTTCGCCGACTCTGTATCGATAAACAGGTCAATAAAGCCATCTAGCAAATTAAATAAAATGAGAAATTTGCTGTATGGCCCTAAAGCTGTTTACCCTACAATTTGAGTCGAACTAAAGAATTTCATATCCACCACTGTTTTTATGTCGTCTTTGTTTCGCAAAGAATACGAACATAGGAGTGTTGCTTCTATAAGCGGGTGTAAAAACAACAAGAAAGTTGTTTTTGCATTACGCATTGGTCAACAAGGCCGTGCTGATGCCTATTATTGTTGTTGGCGTTTTTTATTGTTGGACTGCAGAATTTTACATCTTTGTGTTTATTTCAGCTTTAGTCCATATTTTGTTGTAATTCAATTGCTTGAATAACAACAAAATATTTTAAAGTGGATATGAAATTGATTAGTTGCGGGCGAAGGGTAGGGAATACTATAGTTTCAGTTGTCACCAAACAACTTCATCAGTTCCCTTTTTCGCCGACTCTGTATCGATAAACAGGTCAGTAAAGCCATCTACCAAATTAAATAAAATGAGAAATTTGCTGTATGGCCCTAAAGCTGTTTACCCTACAATTTGAGTCGAACTAAAGAATTTCATATCCACCACTGTTTTTATGTCGTCTTTGCTTCGCAAAGAATACGAACATAGGAGTGTTGCTTCAATAAGCGGGGGTAAAAACAACAAGAAAGTTGTTTTTGCATTACGCATTGGTCAACAAGGCCGTGCTGATGCCTATTATTATTGTTGGCGTTTTTTATTGTTGGACTGCAGAATTTTACATCTTTGTGTTTATTTCAGCTTTAGTCCATATTTTGATGTAATTCAATTGTTTGAATAACAACAAAATATTTTAAAGTGGATATGAAATTGATGAGTTGCGGGCGAAGGGTAGGGAATACTATAGTTTCAGTTGTCACCAAACAACTTCATCAGTTCCCTTTTTCGCCGACTCTGTATCGATAAACAGGTCAATAAAGCCATCTAGCAAATTAAATAAAATGAGAAATTTACTGTATGGCCCTAAAGCTGTTTACCCTACAATTTGAGTCGAACTAAAGAATTTCATATCCACCACTGTTTTTATGTCGTCTTTGCTTCGCAAAGAATACGAACATAGGAGTGTTGCTTCAATAAGCGGGGGTAAAAACAACAAGAAAGTTGTTTTTGCATTACGCATTGGTCAACAAGGCCGTGCTGATGCCTATTATTGTTGTTGGCGTTTTTTATTATTGGACTGCAGAATTTTACATCTTTGTGTTTATTTCAGCTTTAGTCCATATTTTGTTGTAATTCAATTGTTTGAATAACAACAAAATATTTTAAAGTGGATATGAAATTGATGAGTTGCGGGCGAAGGGTAGGGAATACTATAGTTTCAGTTGTCACCAAACAACTTCATCAGTTCCCTTTTTCGCCGACTCTGTATCGATAAACAGGTCAATAAAGCCATCTAGCAAATTAAATAAAATGAGAAATTTACTGTATGGCCCTAAAGCTGTTTACCCTACAATTTGAGTCGAACTAAAGAATTTCATACCCACCACTGTTTTTATGTCGTCTTTGCTTCGCAAAGAATACGAACATAGGAGTGTTGCTTCAATAAGCGGGGGTAAAAACAACAAGAAAGTTGTTTTTGCAGTACGCATTGGTCAACAAGGCCGTGCTGATGCCTATTATTGTTGTTGGCGTTTTTTATTATTGGACTGCAGAATTTTACATCTTTGTGTTTATTTCAGCTTTAGTCCATATTTTGTTGTAATTCAATTGTTTGAATAACAACAAAATATTTTAAAGTGGATATGAAATTGATTAGTTGCGGGCGAAGGGTAGGGATACTATAGTTTCAGTTGTCACCAAACAACTTCATCAGTTCCCTTTTTCGCCGACTCTGTATCGATAAACAGGTCAATAAAGCCATCTAGCAAATTAAATAAAATGAGAAATTTGCTGTATGGCCCTAAAGCTGTTTACCCTACAATTTGAGTCGAACTAAAGAATTTCATATCCACCACTGTTTTTATGTCGTCTTTGCTTCGCAAAGAATACGAACATAGGAGTGTTGCTTCAATAAGCGGGGGTAAAAACAACAAGAAAGTTGTTTTTGCATTACGCATTGGTCAACAAGGCCGTGCTGATGCCTATTATTGTTGTTGGCGTTTTTTATTGTTGGACTGCAGAATTTTACATCTTTGTGTTTATTTCAGCTTTAGTCCATATTTTGTTGTAATTCAATTGTTTGAATAACAACAAAATATTTTAAAGTGGATATGAAATTGATTAGTTGCGGGCGAAGGGTAGGGAATACTATAGTTTCAGTTGTCACCAAACAACTTCATCAGTTCCCTTTTTCGCCGACTCTGTATCGATAAACAGGTCAATAAAGCCATCTACCAAATTAAATAAAATGAGAAATTTGCTGTATGGCCCTAAAGCTGTTTACCCTACAATTTGAGTCGAACTAAAGAATTTCATATCCACCACTGTTTTTATGTCGTCTTTGCTTCGCAAAGAATACGAACATAGGAGTGTTGCTTCAATAAGCGGGTGTAAAAACAACAAGAAAGTTGTTTTTGCATTACACATTGGTCAACAAGGCCGTGCTGATGCCTATTATTGTTGTTGGCGTTTTTTATTGTTGGACTGCAGAATTTTACATCTTTGTGTTTATTTCAGCTTTAGTCCATATTTTGTTGTAATTCAATTGCTTGAATAACAACAAAATATTTTAAAGTGGATATGAAATTGATTAGTTGCGGGCGAAGGGTAGGGAATAATATAGTTTCAGTTGTCACCAAACAACTTCATCAGTTCCCTTTTTCGCCGACTCTGTATCGATAAACAGGTCAATAAAGCCATCTAGCAAATTAAATAAAATGAGAAATTTGCTGTATGGCCCTAAAGCTGTTTACCCTACAATTTGAGTCGAACTAAAGAATTTCATATCCACCACTGTTTTTATGTCGTCTTTGCTTCGCAAAGAATACAGCAAATTTCTCATTTTATTTAATTTGCTAGGTGGCTTTATTGACCTGTTTATCGATACAGAGTCGGCGAAAAAGGGAACTGATGAAGTTGTTTGGTGACAACTGAAACTATAGTATTCCCTACCCTTCGCCCGCAACTAATCAATTTCATATCCACTTTAAAATATTTTGTTGTTATTCAAACAATTGAATTACAACAAAATATGGACTAAAGCTGAAATAAACACAAAGATGTAAAATACTGCAGTCCAACAATAAAAAACGCCAACAACAAAAATAGGCATAAGCACGGCCTTGTTGACCAATGCGTAATGCAAAAACAACTTTCTGGTTGTTTTTACCCCCGCTTATTGAAGCAACACTCCTATGTTCGTATTCTTTGCGAAGCAAAGACGACATAAAAACAGTGGTGGATATGAAATTCTTTAGTTCGACTCAAATTGTAGGGTAAACAGCTTTAGGGCCGTACAGCAAATTTCTGATTTTATTTAATTTGCTAGATGGCTTTATTGACCTGTTTATCGATACAGAGTCGGCGAAAAAGGGAACTGAGGAAGTTGTTTGGTGACAACTGAAACTATAGTATTCCCTACCCTTCGCCCGCAACTAATCAATTTCATATCCACTTTAAAATATTTTGTTGTTATTCAAACAATTGAATTACAACAAATTATGGACTAAAGCTGAAATAAACACAAAGATGTAAAATTCTGCAGTCCAACAATAAAAAACGCCAACAACAATAATAGGCATCAGCACGGCCTTGTTGACCAATGCGTAATGCAAAAACAACTTTCTTGTTGTTTTTACCCCCGCTTATTGAAGCAACACTCCTATGTTCGTATTCTTTGCGAAGCAAAGACGACATAAAAACAGTGGTGGATATGAAATTCTTTAGTTCGACTCAAATTGTAGGGTAAACAGCTTTAGGGCCATACAGCAAATTTCTCATTTTATTTAATTTGCTAAATGGCTTTATTGACCTGTTTATCGATACAGAGTCGGCGAAAAAGGGAACTGATGAAGTTGTTTGGTGACAACTGAAACTATAGTATTCCCTACCCTTCGCCCGCAACTAATCAATTTCATATCCACTTTAAAATATTTTGTTGTTATTCAAACAATTGAATAACAACAAAATATGGACTAAAGCTGAAATAAACACAAAGATGTAAAATTCTGCAGTCCAACAATAAAAAACGCCAACAACAATAATAGGCATCAGCACGGCCTTGTTGACCAATGCGTAATGCAAAAACAACTTTCTTGTTGCCCCAAATACAAACCCGAATTACCGAGAAATAAAAGAAATTAAACAGAAGGCAGTTATTATTCTAATATTAAATAATAGTTTATTAATAAATAATAATATTCGTTCCGCAACGATAATATACCTTTTATTTAGACCGCTAGTTAATTGGGTGAGAGCCTATTAAAGAGTAAAAAGAAATTGCAAGGTGATCAGAGTCAGAACAATCCTCCACAGTCTGGAAATACTCTCTCTGCATCCGAACTAGGCGAATAGGTCCACGGAGAGGGTTAGCAGTAAAACTTCCAATATAATTGGGAGCTTCTCTCTAACATCCGAACAGTGCGAATTGGCTCTCCGGAGAGGCAGAGGAAATTTCATGACCAATAGGGATTTCAATCAAGGAATTGACTGAACAGACCGGGGAATGTTCTGAGGCAACATTCTGGCTTAAACATTGCCGGCCACCTTGCAACGACAGACTAAGTTGCAACATAAATGGACTGTACAATAAATAAGATATCTTAACCATGACAATATTGAATTTGATAAGAACGTAAATTCAGTTTCAGTGAGCTTTTTATTCATAATACTTGTTTTCCGGATTATAATATATATGTTTTCCATGCTTTTTTTTTGTTATTCTATATAAATTAGTTAACAAATTTAAAATTTAAAACTAAGTTTGAACAGTGCCGGAAATAATCCATCCAAAGGTGGTGTACTGGGCAGCAGGTAAACCTGTTTGAGCCAGAACCCGTGAGGTAATAATTTGTGCATATATTTCGGGACCTAATATCATAGCTATAGCTCCCGCGCGATAAAAGGTCGGATCAGCGAGTGCCAATCCTACAAACGCCTCGCGAACCGAGTCCGGAAGTGACATAGGGGGGGTCATCCCATATGACAGTTTCGCGACCCGCGCTGTTAGGTAGTGTCGCTTCGTACAGTCAAAATTGGACATGATCATGATATCACATGTGGGAGATCCCTCGAGGTTTGTTACCGGCCAGTTTAGTTGCGACACTAACGACTCAGAAATATAGTTACTTCTGCTGCAGGGATCTAATAACGCTCTAACTGGAATGCTAGAGCCCGGTATACAAAAACGAACGATGAGAGTAGGAGCTAATGTGATCACTCTCCGGACAGGTAGTGAGGGAATTCTAGGTGGCGAACTAGGTCTTACTATCGCGTAAGGCGATACATGATTTTGGACCGGGTTATCTGAATGAGACACAGCCGGAGAGTTTGCATGCGAGGGGGCACCCGGTTTTTTCTTTGGGCGTGAACGAGAGTGCAACATAGTGTGATGATTTTCTTTGCAGTGAAGGCATCGAAGTTTTACCGGGCAAGATTCTTTCCTATGACCAATGCCGAGGCAATTTATACAGTAACCGTTCGAGAGTACTGCATACAACCTTTTTTCATGAGTCATCCGTTTGAACGCGTTGCACAAGTACAGTGGATGTGGTTTGGAACATACGCGGCATAATGGACGACGCGATTTAGATGCCACGGAACGAGGCAATGGTCCCGAGGTGGCTTGGGAAGGTTTTGGCGTGTCAACGTCTACGGGAGGAGTATTTATACACGCTGGAATAGAAGTGTCAGTGGCAAGCTCGCGTTCTAATTCGCCATCCGACATCATGTCATCATCATAGTCAGGAAGAACGACTTCGGGGAAAAGTTCATTAGGCGCTTCCATATCTATAAATTAAACGGCGACACAGAGAAACATTGAAAAATGGTTGAATGGTATTATTTTTAGTTGGGCAGAGCTACTAATTTCGTGACTGGTCGTCTGATTATACCCTGTTCGGTTCGAACGTCAACTACCCTAACATGTCCATCATCTCCGGGATGGACTTGTACTACACGACCTAATCGCCAAGACGTTGGAGGTAATTGTTCGTGACGTACCACAACTAAGTCGTCTACCTGCAGGTCGCGTTGGGGAAATTTCCATTTGTAACGTTTTTGTAGGTTGTGTAAGTATTCTTCACGCCATCTGTTGCAGAGTTGTTGGGTTAATGCTTGTATTTTCCTATACCGATTTATTAAACTAATAGAACCATCGTCACATAATGGTTCAGGAGGAGATAATAGAGGGGCTCCTATAAGGAAATGACCCGGGGTTAGAGCTACCATGTCGTGTGGGTTATCATTTACCGGACCTAGGGGTCTTGAATTCAAACAAGCCTCAATGCGAGCTAGAACCGTACTAAACTCCTCAAACGTATATTTTAGATTCTTGGCATATTTACGAAAATGTATCTTGAAACTACGAACGGCGGCTTCCCAAAGTCCGCCCATATGGGGTGCGCCTGCTGGTATAAAATTCCACGAAAGTTCTTGATATCCATACGAACAGGATACTCGATCTCTCGTATCCCGCATAAAGTTTCTATAATCCTTTTCTATAGCACGGGAGGCACCAACAAAGTTGGTCCCGTTATCTGAAAATATCGCTTTGGGACAACCTCGACGAGCAATGAAACGCTGAAATGCCTCTAAGAAATTATCCGTGGATAAACTGGATGCGGCTTCTAAATGTACGGCTTTGGTGGAAAAACACACGAACACGCACACATAACCTTTGGTGATTTTGCAAGCCCTACCTGTGAAGGATTTGATATCAAAGGGTCCTGCAAAGTCCACCCCGGTGGTGGTGAAAGGACGGGAGAGCACGGTTCGCTCTGGAGGTAAGGCAGCCATGATTTGCTGGCAGGACTTTTTCTTTTCCAGCATACAACTTTTACAATTCCGAATCACTTTGCGAATAAGCGTTTTTATTCTGGGAATCCAATACTCTATTCGCAAAATACGCAGCATGAGGAGGTTTCCGCCATGAATTGAAATCAGATGTACATACTCCACCAGAAGAAGAGTGAATCGACTGTGATAAGGTAGAATAATAGGATTCTTTTCCCTGTACGAAAGGGTGGGAGATTTTGCTAGTCTGCCGTTAAGACGCATGACACCTTCTTGATCGATATAGGGATTCAATGGGAGAAGAGAACTTCGAGGAGGTAGATGGATTTTGTCTGACAAACACTTATATTCTTCTGGAAAATACGCCTTCTGTGCTATAATTGTAAGACGGAGCTTAACGGTTCTTATTTCTTCGGTTGTGATGGTTTTACTAGAGAAATTATCATTTGACCGATTCTGGGGGTGAACGCGATTAATGAATCGCAAAAGATAACACATAATGCGTAAGGCCTTGTCCAAACGCCCAAATCTGTTTAAAACTTCCTCATATTCTGAAAAGAATGTAAAATGTGTGCGAACATGTCGCAGTTCTAAGTCCGTGTCGAGAGGCAATAGAGTAGATGTTTTCCAGCTGGAAGAATCGTTTAACAACCACTTAGGCCCTTTCCACCAAAGAGATGAAGTAGAGAGTTCAGAAGATGAAAGACCACGACTGCCCAGATCTGCTGGGTTTTCCTCTGAGCGGACGTGAAACCATTGACCATTGCCGATATTTTCTTGTATTCGACTAACTCTATTCGCGATAAAGGTTACCCAAGTAGACGGCGGTTTACGAAGCCATGAGAGAACGATCGTCGAATCCGTCCAACAATATACCTTACTAATCGGAATTTCAAGTTCACTTATTATCGCCTGTAGCAAATCGGAAGCCAGAGCGGCCCCACATAGCTCTAAGCGTGGGAGAGAAATACATTTAAGAGGCGCCACTTTAGTTTTTGACGACAGCAAGA
This sequence comes from Musca autumnalis, assembly GCF_047663935.1. Lineage (NCBI taxonomy): Eukaryota > Metazoa > Arthropoda > Insecta > Diptera > Muscidae > Musca > Musca autumnalis. The sequence continues at coordinate 16,940 of NW_027411669.1, forward strand.
AAACGTTAACCAATCCATTGTTAGATATTGTGCGTAAGTAAACTACTCCCGCATAAGCCTTCTCCGAGGCATCGGAAAACACATGCAGTTCTACCTGATCCCCAGGAACATAGTGAACCCAACGAGGAATTTGAATTTTATTGACTCCTGTATATTGTTCCACGAATTTCTCCCATGCAAATCTCGTACCTTCTGGAAGTGGATCATCCCATTCGATGTGATCTAACCAAACTCTTTGCATTATGATCTTTGCAACTACAATGACGGGCGACAACCAGCCTACGGGATCAAACAGTTTTGCGATACTGGACAAAACTTCTCTCTTAGAATAGCTGACTTTCTTTTGTATCGGATCTACACAAAAGAAGAAGACATCTGAATGAGCATTCCAGCGAATGCCAAGGGGTTTAGAACTACTACACTCAAAGAAGGATAACACTTGAGCGTCTACCAATTCATCAGCAGAGAATCTAGATAAAAGCGACATGTTATTCGAGGTCCATTTCCTCAATTCAAATTTAGCCGATGACAAAGCAGATATTAATTGGTCGCGTTGAGCACGAGCTGTGTGAAGGTCGTGGGCACCGGCCATGACATCGTCTACGTACATGCATTTGCGCAAGATGTGAGCTGCGAGTGGAAACTCCGACTCAGTATCATCTGCCAACTGGTGTAGAGAGCGAATTGCCAAAAAAGGAGCACAGTTAACACCGAAAGTAACCGTTTGCAATTCATAATCTTGAATAGGATCTTGGGGAGAATCTCTAAACAATATGCGCTGAAAGGAGCAATGAGCAGGGTGAACTAAAATTTGTCGATACATTTGTGTTATATCACAATTAAACACAAACCGAAATAAGCGCCATCTCAATATCAACAGAACTAAATCAGCTTGAAGTGTTGGTCCTACATGGAGTACATCGTTAAGACTTACACCTGTTGAAGTCTGATTGGAGGCATTAAAGACTACGCGCAATTTTGTTGTCTTCTTATCTGGATTAATCACGGGGTGGTGCGGAAGATAGCAAACATTACTGGTGTCTTGCGGTAGGGGAGGAACTGGACGCATATGATTAAGATGCAAATATTCACGAATTACATCATCATATACAGCCTTGACCATAGGTTTCTTAAGAAGAGCATTCTCATTGCGACAAAATTGCCTGAAGGCATTTTGGCGAGAAGTACCGAGTTGCAATGTTCTAGGGAATTCTGATTTGAAAGGTAGAGTAACTACATAGCGGCCTTCACCATTCCGACTTGTCGTTGTTCGATAATTATCCTCACAAAACCGATCGGAGGGAGAGAGGATTTTCCGTTTAGGAATTTCCTCCAATTCCCAAAATCTTTGCAGAGTTTTATTGAGAGAATCCTCCGCCAAACAATTTACAGTGGTTGTGAAAACGTGGACGGGAGGTATGGACATTGGTCCGGTCAGAATCCAGCCGAAAACGGTATTCTGAGCCAACAATGAACCTAATACATTTTGTTGAGTGCCATCCAGTAAAATCTGAGGGTAAAGGTCCGCACCTAACAATAAATCAACATGTCTACGATCGAACATATGAGCATCGGCGAAACAAAGAGGGGGTAATTGACAAACAAGCTCTGGACTAATCAAGAAAGAAGGCAGACGTTCCGAAATTTGAGGTAGCACAAGTGCATTGGTTTCTAATATAAGTGAAGGGGTGAGCCTAGAACTGATGGAGAGGAAACAATTTTTACGGGATGTTGCAGAGATGACACCATTAACACCTGATACTGTGGTTACTGCCGAACGAACTGGTAATTTCAGCCTATTTAGCAGCCGCTCCGTGATGAATGAAGCCTCAGAAGCTGGGTCAATTAATGCCCGTACTGGATACGAGACTCCTTGATGTAGAATGTTAACAATAGCCGTGCCTAATAGAATATTCCGATTCTGAGAAACGTGAAATACTTGGCGATTGGCGCCAGTGGAGGTAGATTGAACACTTTGACTAGTTGATTGTGGCTGAGCAGTTTCAAGTGGAGCTTGAGGGACATTGGTTTTTTGCGCTAAAACTTTAGGTCTATGTATCAATGTATGATGAGTCCCTTTACAAATACTACACCTATGGGGACTATTACATTCTTTAACCGAGTGACCGGTCGATAAACAGTTCCAACACTGCCCATATTTCCTGACAACAGAAAGCCGTTTATCAGTGGAGAGAATCTTGAATTTTGGACACTCGCGCAATGAATGTTGCAACTTTGGGCATAATACACACATCATTTTTGACGAAACCGTTGACTTAGTGAAATGTGTTTTCACTTGCTTTGAGTTTAGTTTGTGAATCGATTCAGGGCCTTTAATATCTTGTAAGCAATCTAACGTTTGTATCCTCTCCGACAGGAAAGTGTTTAATTCTTCCCAAGTGGACAAAGACGATTTGTTCTTAATGTTTTGTTCCCAAAGAGTGACAGTTGTTCGAGGTAACCGTTGAATACAATGATAGGTCAAAATTGGATCCCAATCGTTGGTGGGTATATCGTATACTTGCATGGCTGATAAACAACCATTTATGCCCCGTAGAAGATGCTTTAAAGATGAACTATTCTCACGTTCGATGGTAGGAAGATCGAACAATACCTTCAAATGACTATTCACAATTACCCTTTTATTATCATAGATTTTCTTTAATGCGTCCCAAGCTAAATCGAAACTGCGATGTGTAAGGGGGAATTTGGATACGATTTCACGGGCCTCACCGCTAGTTTTCCTGACCAGATGACAAAGCTTCTCAATGTCACTTAGTCGCGAATTCTTTATGTATACAGCCGTAAACAGATCTCTGAAGGTCGGCCAAGAATGGAAATTACCCTCGAACACATCGGTGTCGCACGGTGGGAGTGCTAAATTATGAACCTCGTTCATCGGAAATGGCGCGGAAATTTCAGAAATGTCGATTAGGCTCCTTTCCAGAGGCGGTGGGACCTCAGAATTTACCTGTGTTCCGATTTCCCGCGACGTGCGGGTAGAACTGCTCAAATTATGTTGGTCCGTACCAGTATTTGAGACAACCGAATCCTCAATGACCGAACTATCAGGGGGTTTGCGAGATTGAGACAGTTTTCCTAGTTTCCGGTTTATAGAGGAGAAACATCTCATATAAATCTGATATGATACATCGTATTTACTGTCTACTGAGTCTATATCCTCCTTTTTGGAATCTACGGCTGACATCAAATAATCAAGACATTTTTCGAATAATTCCTGTACTTTTCCCCAGAGTTTAAGAATTTCCTCTCGTCGAACCTCCAAATCATATTCGTCGATATCTTCGTCTCGCATGACGGAGAAATGAGTATCGAATTTAACCATGGCATCCGTAGCCCTTATGAATAAATCTAAGGGTGTGACAGGCATTTTATGAATTTATAATTATCTTTTCTCTTGAATTCAACAAAGTAATATCCCAAGAATTTAAAGAAAACGCATGCAAATGTATGTATGGAACTATGAAAGATGGTAATGCACGAGAAAAATTAACAAACCGACCTTTTTCAAATCAACTCTTCTCTTTAATTCAAAGTAATGTCTAATTTAACCTTATCGATTAGACGGAGAGATGTAGAAATGATGTATCTGGTTTATATAATAATGTTATTTAATAATAATAATAATAATATATATATTAATTAAAAAATATATATTAATTTATAAATATATTAATTAGCTAAAAAGGAATGTTCTATTGCGCGAATGTGGTACTCGATATCATAAATTTATTTATTGCTAGAATTTATTAAAATAACACTACTTGTTTTTCATTAAATATCTTACGAAGATTTCTCGAAGAATATTTGCAGTTACATTTAACTGGACTCTAGTGTAATGACAGCTGACTAACGCCGTTAAAATTAATACAACAGATGGTGCACGGCTTTGGACTTATAAGGGCTATTAGTGTGTGTGTGAATGTTGTTTGAGTACTCTCACAACACGAAATGAAATAGATTTTGTTTTTGTTATTTCTCTTTTATTAAGAGTGCGACTGGAAAACGAATTGTTGTTATTGTTATTTACTTGCGGTCTTACGGATAAATATGAGTATTTGAAAAACAAAAACAACGCGCATAAGAAATAAAACAAGAAACCGAATGGGAATGCACACCTAATACAAAGGCAACAAGAAATATTAAGAAGTTTGGTGTTCTTTATGTGAAATAAATAATTTACAGTCAAACTAACCCGACCAATTGTTTGCCGTTTCACACGATGCAATTTAATTGTTAAGAATATTAACACTTTTACACAACCGGTGGTGAAAGGAAATTGTGAAGATATTCGTGTAGGGTTATGGACGGACGACCAGCACTTTTATCAAACCGAATATATTTTTGAATGTTTTGATTAAACGAGACAATTAACACTCGCAATTTAGCTCACTGAATAATCTGAAATTACGTACCTGTTTACAATAATTTAGTTCTGTTGATGAGATTAGTGATAATATGATGACTGATGACTTGTGGTGTTGAGGGCTGTAAATCCGTGTTGTTTAATTTTCCTTTTATGGTGAAAAAAGAAAACTTTTGGTTAGATCCGGCTCGAATGGATCAAATGTTTGTTTGGTTATTAAACCCCAAATACAAACCCGAATTACCGAGAAATAAAAGAAATTAAACAGAAGGCAGTTATTATTCTAATATTAAATAATAGTTTATTAATAAATAATAATATTCGTTCCGCAACGATAATATACCTTTTATTTAGACCGCTAGTTAATTGGGTGAGAGCCTATTAAAGAGTAAAAAGAAATTGCAAGGTGATCAGAGTCAGAACAATCCTCCACAGTCTGGAAATACTCTCTCTGCATCCGAACTAGGCGAATAGGTCCACGGAGAGGGTTAGCAGTAAAACTTCCAATATAATTGGGAGCTTCTCTCTAACATCCGAACAGTGCGAATTGGCTCTCCGGAGAGGCAGAGGAAATTTCATGACCAATAGGGATTTCAATCAAGGAATTGACTGAACAGACCGGGGAATGTTCTGAGGCAACATTCTGGCTTAAACACCCCGCTTATTGAAGCAACACTCCTGCGTTCGTATTCTTTGCGAAGCAAAGACGACATAAAAACAGTGGTGGATGTGAAATTCTTTAGTTCGACTCAAATTGTAGGGTAAACAGCTTTAGGGCCATACAGCAAATTTCTCATTTTATTTAATTTGCTAGATGGCTTTATTGACCTGTTTATCGATACAGAGTCGGCGAAAAAGGGAACTGATGAAGTTGTTTGGTGACAACTGAAACTATAGTATTCCCTACCCTTCGCCCGCAACTAATCAATTTCATATCCACTTTAAAATATTTTGTTGTTATTCAAACAATTGAATTACAACAAAATATGGACTAAAGCTGAAATAAACACAAAGATGTAAAATTCTGCAGTCCAACAATAAAAAACGCCAATAAAATAAAAAGTTTTCGCTTTAATGGCGGGCAAATTGTTCTGTATTGGCAAGTCAACTGATTGCTTGCTAGTTTTTGCAGGGAAAGTGTCTGTTTACTTTTAAAATTTTTCTTGCAAAAGAGAATAAAAACTCTTTACTCTCCGAGAAAGTTCTTGCTGGTCAATCCTTGCTGGGAAAGTAACCAGACAGACCTATTATTTTTATGGTAGTTAAAAGTAATCCAGTAAGGAAAGTTCAATTGGACGACTTTATGATACCCGACACCACTGTGAATAATTTCTAGACCAAATTTCGTCACAAGTTTTAAATTTGATCAAAATGGCACACATATAGAGCGTTTGGTGCATAAAATAATTCAAATCGGCCGAAAATGTGTGAGGGCCATATCCATTTATTTCTAGACTAGGGATACGTAAAACTGATTTCGGTTATTCGATTATTGGCCCTAAAATTTCTAAAAGTCGTAGTCGACTATTGACTGTGCAAAAACCGTACAATCGATTATTCTTAATCGACTTTCGAAAGTCGGAGTCAACTATTATTCGTAGTCAATAGGTCTATTCGATAACCCAAAACTTTGCACAAATTTGTAAAAACTTTTACAAAATGCTGTTCGAAAACAAACTTGTTCAATAAAAGAGAAATGAGAAGTAGTTGCAAGAACTTGCAAATACTTTTTACTTGCGAAGATATCGAACAGGGTAAATTATAGTCGTAGTCTTTTATTATTCCTAGTCGACTATTAGTCGTAGTTGACTATTGGGTGTGCTAAAACCGCGTATGGGCGGTACTTCTTTATTTATATAAATCACGGATCGCATAAATGAAAATTGTCGATTATATTCAATTATAATCGGTTTTCGGCGGTTAACGAATAATCGAAAGTCGTGTTTCAAGCTTTTCACGAAAACCGTATAATCGGTAAACCGATTATTGGATTTCACTGCGTATTCCTAAATCGGAGGTGTCAACAAATTTTCCAATATCGTTTAAAATTTCTTTATAAAAGTCTTCAGAGAAAATAGTATATATAAAGGAATCGGTATCCATGTAATTCAAAATAATACGACCGCCAAATTAAATCTTCATGTAACTGTAATGAAATGCATACATTTTTAATTTAGATAGTTCTAAAATACAAAAACCCAAGTAAATAGGTTTGTTGTATGTTATTGAGGATTTATTCATTTGTATCGCCCAACTTGTCTCAGTAAATTGAGCTATACTATGAACGAACGGCTCTGCTATTAGTGCTCGGGCTCCCTTATTACGTTTATTTAATGTTTCCAAAGTGGTTACCAACCTTACATCTTTTCTTTTCTCAACATTTTCCATTGTTTTTCCATAAACCGAATTGTTATATAGCTTGCACATATTTTTATCAAATGTGTTTGTTGCTTTCATTCTTTCTGTGGTGTGTTGTTTTATCAATGTAGGGTGCTAACCATGGTTCCTGATCAAAAGCTAATGCCCTATGAACTTTTGTCAATATTAAGCCATTCTCTAAACATTGTTTTAGTACCATGTAATGTTTGATATAATTTCGTTTTGGTTCAAAGTCCGCAATAAGCTTTTTTTTGTTTACACCCTACAATTTGTTTATTTTCAGAGCAAAATGGTAAGTCATTGTGGTAATCATGAAGGTAATCAGGATAGTCAAGATCTACTTCTAATGTGTAACCTGTAGGGGAATGTAGTTTCAATTTTAAAATATCTTGTACGACAGTATTCATTTCATTTTGTTGAAGCCACCTAAAATTACCTTTAGGAAGAGATTGCCCAACCATAGAGGTTATTTGCATCTAGATATGATAAAAAGGAAGATGGAAGAGTTTTATCAAGATCTCTCATATACTTGTTGTTGGCTTTTGTGTATTTTCTAGTGCATTGTGTAAGGCCTCCACGAACCCCACCTTTTATAAAATTTTACATGTCTAAAATCTAATTTAATCTTTGTATGTCGAAGCATAGCATCAAAAAAAGAGACAGGAACCGTATAATATTGGCATGGATCCAGTTTATGAAATTTTTTACATGTTTTTCGGAAATTTTCAAACACGTCAGTTAAGAGTAGGACATCTGTTAACAGATACAATTCAAGGTATGTTGACACTTAAATACTTGCCAAATATTCTTTGCATGTTCATATTCCTCTTCAGTGCAATCATTTTCATTCAATTTATTATGAAATGCCTCTATGGGAGGTAGCTCTGTATCACTCAACTTGTTAAAATCATTTAAATATTCATAGCAAAAGAGTCCTTTTTCCTCATTAAGCTGAATTCATAGGGGTTAGGAAAATTAGCTCGTACTGCAACTAAGTTATCATCGGTAAGATTCCCTGCTAAAGTGTCTAGACTATCAGGCAAAAATCTAAAAGAATCCAAAAATCTATATTCTAATGTCTTTCCCGCACCCATGTCTATTTTATGCGACAACGATATATATGTACAATTCCTTATTTAGCGGTTTGTGGTGGTTTGTCCCTCAATGTTATCCAGAAGCTCTCGGACAAAAAGATGACAATCGTATCCGGAAAAATTATGAAAGAAAATAGGAATAAAGGCCAGTACAGTATAGTTTAAATTACAATGGCTGTGTGCAGCTCCTCTATACTTTCTGTTATGTGACTGTTTAGCAGTTTACCTCTTTTGCACTTGTTACCAATAGACAAGATCTTTTTTGCTTATTTTCAAATTCAATTTCACCTTTTTATTTACAATACAGTTAAGGTTTTGTATGTACAAATGGATTACATAGGTAAGTATAGCACTTTTTCAAGGTAAGTATTTTATTTTCTTTTTCTGTAGGTATGGTTTTTCAAAGGTAAATAATTGGTTATAAAATAACAGGTAAGTAGAAAGTTTAAAGCGTTTACACTGGTAAGTATGAATGTTATTATGTTAATTTAAGGCTTAAATCTTTTTATGCCTTTTTGTTCTTGTGTTTTTCACTGGTGAGTATTGGTAATTACAGTTAAGTATTTTTGTACAAATATTTACTATTCAATTTAACTTTTCCCTGTACCAATATTTAATATGACAGTTGTAGGAGGGGTTGTGTCCTGTATCAATTAAAAAACTAAAAAAACGAATTAGTGTCAAATAAATCAAACAACCCTTTAACTAGGGTAATTAATTCTTGATATGTGCCCTGCAGGTGTTTATGTTTACGGTTAAGTCTATGGGTAAGATATAGAATTGTTATTGTTATCCCTTTTGTGTTTATTTTTATATATTAAAATTAAAAAAAAAAACTAATTAAAACTAGGATTGTTTTGGAAAATGAAAGGGCGACTGCAGGTGGATAATGCAAGTGGGTGGTGTGAGATTATACTAATGATGTGATGCAAACAAAAAAGAATTGTTGTTAATATTGATCATTGTGTATGCATATGTGATTTGTATGGGAATTTTTATGGTAGGGATGATCATGGTACGTTGTTGTTGTGGACGCACATAGTGAGGGATGATTGTGTGTCCTAGTCGATCGCACCCAATAACATTTGAATGAATTTTTTTTATGTGTTATTGTTATTGAAGATGTGTATATGCATTTTACAATGGGTTATTTTTCTGTAGTGTTTTTTGTTTTGGTGGCGACAATTAGGGATTTCAGTGTCGTCAGTAATTGAGTTTGTGGTTGTTTGTAAGACGACATACTTTAGAATTTTTTATAACTGTGGAATTTCTTCAAGTGTTTTGTTCTTTGGATTGATGGATGCATGGTGGTCTTCGAGTGTAAAGAGTTTTTCTTATTGGCGACAACTGAGAGTTTAATTATTTGAGTTTTGGTGGCGACAATTAGCGACTTCAGAGTCCGAAGCAATTATGTATGGGATTTTAAAGTCAAAATATTAAAAAATGTTAATATCAAGTCAAGTGTTATATTCGATTTGTTATGAAAAACATGAATTGCATATTTCTTTACTGTAGCATTTCCTCAAATATATTGTTTAGATTGATGGATTCATGGTGGTCTTCAAGTGCAAAGATTTTTCTTATTGACGACAATATTGATGTTGCATGATGCAATATGTTTGTTTGTTTAAATAGCTACATGGGTTTGTTCTTCATTTAACAGTGTATCCTTTATAAAAAAAGTAAGAAGAAGAAAAATTTTCGAAAAATCATTCAGTTTAGTTATTCCGTTCAAAGCTAAAAAACCATGCCTTCAAAATTTTTAAAAACAAGTTCCTCAAAAAATGCACTTAGAATTAAAAGGTCATCAACGATGAAGTCCTACATCATCAAAGACTATAATCTGGTTAGATGATGAGTATATGTGGTATAACCCTGAAGCGGCAGCCGAATTGGACAACAAACTAGCTCGCCAAGGACTAATAACACTGTGCAGCAGCATTTTTGGGGGGTGGAAAATTTCTTTTGAATATGAAAGCACTTGAAGAGTATACTAAGAACCCAAAAGGAAATTTTCGCCATAGGTCAAGTTTCTGAGATATCTCGCGATGAGTTTTTTGATTTTTTCCCTATAATACTTGGTAAAATAGCTCCATATCTCTATTTGGCGTTGTTGTAGCTTCATTTTGAGGTGACATGTCTTTAGTCAAATCGATTGTCGAATGTTTTTGTAGAACATTTCATTCTTCTAACCCAATGCCTTTCATGTCCTTTTCGTCCTTTGTTTCTTGAACCGTAGTGAAAGTACCACAAGATGAGATTTTTCAGCATCCAAATATTCTACAAAAATTTTGATCAGAAGATTTTAGCTATGGTTCTCTTTGACAGCTAATCGATTCTGTCACATTTTCATTGTCCTTTTTGACATTTAATCGGTTTTTGGTTCAGAAATAAACTATGTTTTGTTTTTCTGTATATTCGGCATTGGTTATTTATTGGTATGTAGACATAACAGTTGGTTATTGCTTATTTAGACATCTGGTGTGCTTCTGAAATATTTACCACAAATAGCTCTTGTATCCGGATAATCCGACATTAAAACGGATTTTTGAACCGGTTTTAAGTAACCGATTAAACTTATATGTATACCGTTAAAAAGCTTATAGAGTTGTCAATCAAATTAAATTAATTCGTTTCTGAAAACTTTGTTAGTTGCAGTTCTAGAACAAAAAAACCGATTTCTTAAACCGTTTTTAAGGAAAAATATCAAAACGCGCAAATATGGAGATCAAAGGCTGGGGGGCGAACAATTCTTTTTGGCGATGAAAGTCGATGAAGATAATAATACGAACGCGGAAGGACAGTTACGCCGTAGGTCAAACTTCTGAGTTATGGCGAAATGAATTCTTTCTTGACAAACTATACATACCTACATGACAAAAAACAAGCGAAATTTGATCGCGCCATAACTCAGAAGTTTGACCTACGGCGTAACTGCCCTTCCTCGTTCGTATTATTATCTTCATCGACTTTCATCGCCAAAAAGAATTGTTCGCCCCCCCCCCAGCCTTTGATCTCCATATTTGCGCGTTTTGATATTTTTTCCTTAAAAACGGTTTAAGAAATCGGTTTTTTTGTTCTAGAACTGCAACTAACAAAGTTTTCAGAAACGAATTAATTTAATTTGATTGACACCTCTATAAGCTTTTTAACGGTATACATATAAGTTTAATCGGTTACTTAAAACCGGTTCAAAAATCCGTTTTAATGTCGGAATATCCGGATCAAAAATTGAGATAACCGGATCTATCTTCCAAGAAAATTTGTTATTAACGTGTTCACCATTACAACAGCTATTTGTGGTAAATATTTCAGAAGCACCCCAGATGTCTACATAAGCAATAACCAACTGTTATGTCTACATACCAATAAATAACCAATGCCGAATATACAGAAAAACAAAACATAGTTTATTTCTGAACCAAAACCGATTAAATGTCAAAAAGGACAATGAAAAGGTGACAGAATCGATTAGCTGTCAAAGAGAACCGTACCTAAAATCTTCTGATCAACATTTTTGTAGAATATTTGGATGCTGAAAAATCTTATCTTGTGGTACTTTCACTACGGTTCAAGAAATAAAGGACGAAAAGGACATGAAAGGCATTGAGTTAGAAGAATGAAATGTTCTACAAAAATATTCGCCAATCGATTTGACTGAAGATATGTCAACTTAAAATAAAGCTACAACAACGCCAAATAGCGATATGGAGCTATTTTACCAAGTATTATAGGGAAAAAATCAAAAACTTCATCGCGCGATATCTCAGAAACTTGACCTATGGCGAAAATTTCCTTTTGGGTTCTTAGTATGCTCATCAAGTACTTTCATATTCAAAAGAAATTTCCACCCCCCAGACTTTGAGTTTAATTTTGTGTCACAGTGTAATACATCCAAGAGTATGTCGGATGATAAATGAGGGACTTTCCATGGAAGGAGAAGCAGAAGATTTCCAAGAAGAGGATGTCGAAGAAGACACAAAAGATTCTAAAAAGGAAGAGGACACCAAAGATGAAGAAGAGGCACTTTCTACAGAAGTAGACGATTTCAAGAAGAGGATGTCGAAGAAGACACAAAAGATTCTAAAAGGGAAGAGGACACCAAAGATGAAGAAGAGGCACTTTCCATAGAAGTAGAAGATTTTCAAGAAGAGGACGTCGAAGAAGACATCAAAGATTCTGAAAAGGAAGAGGGCACCAAAGATGAAGAAGAGGACACCAAAGATGAAGAAGACCCCAAAGAAGGGGCAGAAAAAGAGAGCCAGGAATCAGAGGCTAGCATACCGAGGGAGGAGCTAATAAGTGAATGCCTCCGGGAATATGGTATGCATGAGGGGCAAGATTTAAATAATTTAGAATTTAGTGACTCATTTCTCAATAATGAAAATAATTTTATTCTGCCTATTTATTATCCTAGAGGTGGAAATTTTACCGAATATAAATGAGTATTGGATTATAAGTAGTATAGAAAATAATGATAATAATGTAATAGATTTAACCTCCGAAGATCAGGAAAACAAAGAAAATGTTAAAAACTTTTTAAATATATAAGAATTAGTTTAAATTATATTAATAAAAGAAAATAAATACTTTACCCTATATATTTTTTTATCAATAAAGAAGAAAGAAAAAGAAAGAAATATGTTAAAACATGCGTAAACATTATTAATAGGTGGAGCTAATTGGGGAGAGCTAAACGTGCAATATCGTATAAATAGATGAAACATTCTGTGAACAATATGCAGTTTAAAAACAAGTCTCATAAGATGAATTCCTACACAGAATTAGTAAATTCCTTCAATTTCTTACACTTTAAGAAAGTTGTTACCATGAAGGAAATGGAGTCTAGTAAGGAATATTACATCAATGGTGCCTATAAAACACAAACAAAATTTGGAATGAAGATAGTTTTAAATCTGGACGGCTACATTTTCTATCTACCTACAAGATTCCTTTCCTTGGGGGATGAAGCTATATCCAAATTGAATTAAGGAGGATTCTCAATTATAAAAAAAAAACACTACACGAGACGGGCGAATGCAACACATTTAAATTGGAATTGAAACACATTTTACCAAATGACTTGTATTATTCCTCATATACACCATAATAAAGAAATTATACAAAAAAAAATAAATAAAAAAATTATTCTTTTTATTTCTATAAAAGGCATTTCACACTTTCAGAAAAATTAGTATTGAAGAATAAGTTTCAACATAAACATGCAGTTCTCTAGTTGCCAAAATTTAAAATCATTCAACTTTCTAGAGGACTGTTTTCATAAACAAGATGAACGATTGAAGACATTCGACTCCTGGCCATTAACGAATCCTAAACCAAGGGATATGGCAATGCTTGGATTTTACTATACAGGACATGCAGATAGAGTTGCATGCTACTTTTGCGGGGTTGAAATTTGTTGTTGGAAGGAAACAGACTCACCACTATCGGAACATATACGATGGTCTAATAATTGTGCTCTTATACGAGGAATTTCAACCAATAATATTCCTTTAAACTCAAAGAAATTGAATAATCTCCTACCAGAAACCAGTTTTTATACATGTGGAATGCATAATATAACCATATCGGAGCAATTTCATTCCGAGGGAGTGGAACGTTTAAATTCAAGGACAATAGCATCATCACTACTGAGAACTCTAACAATGGTTCATTTATTATTATTCTTCATATTTTTGCTGACAATTCTTGCATGCATTTATACTTTTTTAATATATACTCTTGTAAATAAAAATCAATAATATATAGAGAATGAAACAATTTGTTTTTTTTTATTTATTTTTTATTTACATATAATCAGTTGTCTTAAATATTACACAATCTATTATATCCTTAGTCTATTTTTCAATAGAAACTCCAAACATAAATGTCCGCAATTAAATGAGTTAAATTTTTGTTTTCTTGCATAATTGTAACTTATATCCGTTCCTAAATATCGCAATATTTCCATAGGGGGCCCAAAACTATCAAAATATTCCTTTTTCTCATAATTTCTATAATACGCTACCCAATGGGTACCAGGGCCTTTGTACGAGTCCAGATTTACGATACCGCATTCCACCATTTGTGGTTTCTTAGGGAGTTTATCACGCCTGTAAACTCCTCTAAAATATTTTAATGTCTAAATCGGTAAGAGGCCTATTGGGTAGCTGACTAATTAGTTTTTTGTCGATAATATATTTTTACATATTATACCCATTCCTCTTTTAAATGGTTTGAGATAGAGTCCTTTTCCTATAGCAATCTTTTAAATGGATTTATTATGACGAATATTTTCTTCAAATTGTCTCTTTTCATCTTTTGTTGAGTTTATTGCTTTCACTATAGATGATCCACCATTGGCCAATGCTCCTACAGCGATTAGAGCGGTCAATATTGGTATTATTGGTAAAAAACCACAAATTTTCGGTACTTTTATAACTCTAGGAATAACAACATTGGATTTATTCCCCTTGAATGATTTTCCAATTGATTTTCGGGCAATTTTTATAGCGGTATTAATATCATGTGGCTTCTTCTTTTTTAAGATTGATGTTGCATTTTTCACCGCCGAAGAAAATAAATTCTTTTTGCATATTTTTTTATTAGGTATACCCATACCAGATTTAGATTTGGCTTTCATTGTGTTGGTGACCAAATACGCACTAATTTTTTCTCCCCAAATACAATCTTTTGCTTTCCTTCTACTCCAAGCCTTTACAGCTAGTTCCTGATCGGTTTCATTTCGTAGATTTATATCAGTTGTTTTGGAATAGTCAATATCATGTAGTTTACAAGCAGCATCTAAACCATTTATTCCTTTATCACCTCGTTGTAATCTTTTTTCCAACTTTGTTCCGGGTCCCCAATATTGATAACCAGGCAAATGAAGCTCAAAAGGAAGTGAATTTATAATATTATTTAGTAATCCTCTTCCTTGAATGTTTCGAATGCGATTGAGCTTATTTTGTAAATAAACAATCATTTTATATCTTAAGATATCTAGAAATAAAGAATGAAAATATATATCTTTCATGATATTTCATAATTATATACAGTATATAAAATGCGTTTGATGGATCAAGATACAAACATCAAAGTGAGAAACTTTGATTTTAAGCAAAATAATAAAGAAAAACCCAAGCATGGTCAATTGTTGCCAAACTCTATCAGAGCTGTGATAGTTGGCCCCTCTACTTGCGGAAAAAACAAACATTATGATTGGTTTAACAGAAAGTCCTAATGGATTGAAATTCGAAAATATATATTTATATTCAAAATCACTTCACCAACCAAAATAGAAATATTTAGAAGCGCTTGTCACACCGATAAAAGGAATGGGGTTCCATACATTTTCGGAAAATGCTGATGTAATACAACCAAATGATGCCAAAGAAAACTCAATAATGATATCTGATGATGTCGCATGTGAAAATCAAAACAATATTCGTGCCTATTTTTGCATGGGGAGGCATAGAAATATAGATTTTTTTTATTTATGTCAAACATATACGAGAATACCTAAACATCTTGTGAGAGATAATGTAAACTTCCTGATTATATTTAAACAAGATCATGTTAATATGAAACATATTTTCAATGAGCATGTTGGAGGAGATATGTCATTCAATAAGTTTGTTGAGATTTTTTGGTTATAAGCAAAGATGACAGCATTCAAAAGGGCCGATATAGAAAAGGATTTAATGTGTTTATTCACATTTAGTATTTTTCAACACGTTGATTTAATCACACATTCAAGAACTGTTTAAATCAGACCGGTTTATTATAAACATCCTTCATTAAACACTTCAGATTAGTTAAACCACCTCCAACTCAAACAAGTTAAGTCACTCAACCAGTTTATTACAAATACCCTGCAGTCTACTTTAAAGCACCTGTTTGGAAAAAACATGTCAGTTTAAAACCACCGGTATAAAACCACTGGTTTAAAAACCACCAGTATAAAACCACTGGTTTAAAACCACCAGTATAAAACCGCCAGTATTAAACCACTGGTTTAAAACCACCAGTATAAAACCACTGGTTTAAAACCACCAGTATAAAACAACCAGTTTAAAACCACTGGTTACAACCATCAGTTTAAAATCGGAGTATCTATGCCAAAAAATGGATGAGGACGTTCTCAAAGAACTTATTAGGTCAAGAAGTATTTTAAAACGAAAATTTCAATCAATCAAGCAGGGGAAAGACGAAATGGGGAAACAGTTGGAATACACGTTTAAACCTATAATTAAACCACTAAATAATGTTGATAAATTATCTCATTTAAATTTGACAGAAACCAAAAACACAATGAATACAATTAAAAAAAGAAGAAATGTTTAAACCTAAAAGCAAAATAAAAGAAGAAACCAAGTTTAATATCAAGGGTAAAGATCAAGGCGATTCCGATGATGAAATGTTTTATTCTGAAGACGAATCAGATGAAAAGGAAAAAGTCTATGCGAACGGAGCTGAAAGTTTACATACATTACTTGAAAGAAATTCATTTGATACAACATATGGTCCTCGGAAAGATGAAAATGGTGATTGGAATTTCGGTAATAGCAAGATGTATTTCGTTGATGATAAAACAAAAATAGGAAATCAAACTTGGGCTCTTACACCAGGCTTATATAAACTCCTATTTCATAAAAATCCAAAAGACTATGATATATATAAGAAAATTTTAGAGAATACATGTGTACATCGTAAAGATAATCAACCAAACGGAAATATAAGAGGAAACAGAGGTCCAAAATATACCAAAATAATCATCATTTAATGACTGTTAATCTCAATAAACCAAACTATATATACTGGGATGATCCTAACGAATTAGTTGATCGTTTAAAATTATTAATAGCATCTAAAAATGCTGGACACACAAACCAAGACAACGATATAGCATCTATTATTGAAGAGTTGAGAGAAGCTAATATAATACATTAACTTTAATGAAATGTAATCAATTATGAAATGAGCGTCGATAAACTCGGTCACTATTCCAATTCTAATATTTTTAGAAAAAATGCCTCAAAACTTTTGGGGGATTTCTATTGACCAGCATTATAACATCGATATCAAAAATAGGAAAATTAAAAACTTGGCGCCGCCATCGGAAAATAACGACGCAGTCAACAAAGCTTACCTACAAACACAAATCTTACACGCTAAAGAAATAATAACAAGAGATGTTGCAGCTGAAATTAGAAATCTACGAAATGAAATAGCTCGATTAAGGAAAGATCTCAGAACTGTTCGGAACCAACAAGATGTTGGATAACTTATGTCAATTCCTCAAAATACTATTCTCAACAGTGTTCTTAAAAAGTGAATAATGGAAAGACGTGTTGTTGTAAAAGAACTCCAATCACAAGCGAGAAAGCATTTTCCTCGCCGTAGAGTAGTAACAAAAGGCATTGATGATTTGTGGCAAGCAGATTTAGTTGAAATGGGGAATTATTCAACAATTAATAAAGGAATCAAGTACTTGCTCACTGTTATTGATACTTTCTCTAAATATGCTTGGGCCGAAGCAATTAAAACTAAAAGGGCCAACGATGTTTGCAAAGCATTTAATAAAATTTTGAATGGAGGTCGAATTCCTAAGAACTTACAAACTGACGATGGCAAAGAATTTTTTAATAAAGACTTTAGCAAGCTTATGGATAAATATTCGATTAATCACTATTCAACATTTAGTGTAATGAAAGCATCTATTGTTGAAAGATTCAACCGTACTTTAAAATCTATAATGTTTCGAGAATTTTCCTATAATGGAACATATCAATGGGTTGATATGTACAAAAAACAGGTTGATGAATATAATAGAAGAACCAATCGAACAATTAACATGGCACCCATAGATGTAAATAAGAAGAATGAGAAAATGCTTCTTAATACTGTTTATAATCATACTAAAACAACCCCTTCATCCAAATATCGGAGAGGAGATCACGTTCGAATAAGCAAATATAAACATGTGTTTGAAAAAGGATACACACCTTATTATACTACAGAAATATTCCGTATAAAAGCAATTCGAGCTACAAAATCAAACTTGGGCTCTTACACCAGGCTTATATAAACTCCTATTTCATAAAAATCCAAAAGACTATGATACATATGAACTGGATATATATAAGAAAATTTTAGAGAATACATGTGTACATCGTAAAGATAATCAACCAAACGGAAATATAAGAGGAAACAGAGGTCCAAAATATACCAAAATAATCATCATTTAATGACTGTTAATCTCAGTAAACCAAACTATATATACTGGGATGATCCTAACGAATTAGTTGATCGTTTAAAATTATTAATAGCATCTAAAAATGCTGGACACACAAACCAAGACAACGAGATAGCATCTATTATTGAAGAGTTGAGAGAAGCTAATATAATACATTAACTTTAATGAAATGTAATCAATTATGAAATGAGCGTCGATAAACTCGGTCACTATTCCAATTCTAATATTTTTAGAAAAAATGCCTCAAAACTTTTGGGGGATTTCTATTGACCAGCATTATAACATCGATATCAAAAATAGGAAAATTAAAAACTTGGCGCCGCCATCGGAAAATAACGACGCAGTCAACAAAGCTTACCTACAAACACAAATCTTACACGCTAAAGAAATAATAACAAGAGATGTTGCAGCTGAAATTAGAAATCTACGAAATGAAATAGCTCGATTAAGGAAAGATCTCAGAACTGTTCGGAACCAACAAGATGTTGGATAACTTATGTCAATGCCTCAAAATACTATTCTCAACAGTGTTCTTAAAAAGTGAATAATGGAAAGACGTGTTGTTGTAAAAGAACTCCAATCACAAGCGAGAAAGCATTTTCCTCGCCGTAGAGTAGTAACAAAAGGCATTGATGATTTGTGGCAAGCAGATTTAGTTGAAATGGGGAATTATTCAACAATTAATAAAGGAATCAAGTACTTGCTCACTGTTATTGATACTTTCTCTAAATATGCTTGGGCCGAAGCAATTAAAACTAAAAGGACCAACGATGTTTGCAAAGCATTTAATAAAATTTTGAATGGAGGTCGAATTCCTAAGAACTTACAAACTGACGATGGCAAAGAATTTTTTAATAAAGACTTTAGCAAGCTTATGGATAAATATTCGATTAATCACTATTCAACATTTAGTGTAATGAAAGCATTTATTGTTGAAAGATTCAACCGTACTCTAAAATCTATAATGTTTCGAGAATTTTCCTATAATGGAACATATCAATGGGTTGATATGTACAAAAAACAGGTTGATGACTATAATAGAAGAACCCATCGAACAATTAACGTGGCACCCATAGATGTAAATAAGAAGAATGAGAAAATGCTTCTTAATACTGTTTATAATCATACTAAAACAACCCCTTCATCCAAATATCGGAGAGGAGATCACGTTCGAATAAGCAAATATAAACATGTGTTTGAAAAAGGATATACACCTTATTATACTACAGAAATATTCCGTATAAAAGCAATTCGAGCTACAAAATCAAACTTGGGCTCTTACACCAGGCTTATATAAACTCCTATTTCATAAAAATCCAAAAGACTATGATACATATGAACTGGATATATATAAGAAAATTTTAGAGAATACATGTGTACATCGTAAAGATAATCAACCAAGCGGAAATATAAGAGGAAACAGAGGTCCAAAATATACCAAAATAATCATCATTTAATGACTGTTAATCTCAATAAACCAAACTATATATACTGGGATGATCCTAACGAATTAGTTGATCGTTTAACATTATTAATAGCATCTAAAAATGCTGGACACACAAACCAAGGCAACGAGATAGCATCTATTATTGAAGAGTTGAGAGAAGCTAATATAATACATTAACTTTAATGAAATGTAATCAATTATGAAATGAGCGTCGATAAATTCGGTCACTATTCCAATTCTAATATTTTTAGAAAAAATGCCTCAAAACTTTTGGGGGATTTCTATTGACCAGCATTATAACATCGATATCAAAAATAGGAAAATTAAAAACTTGGCGCCGCCATCGGAAAATAACGACGCAGTCAACAAAGCTTACCTACAAACACAAATCTTACACGCTAAAGAAATAATAACAAGAGATGTTGCAGCTGAAATTAGAAATCTACGAAATGAAATATCTCGATTAAGGAAATATCTCTGAACTGTTCGGAACCAACAAGATGTTGGATCACTTATGTCAATGCCTCAAAATACTATTCTCAACAGTGTTCTTAAAAAGTGAATAATGGAAAGACGTGCTGTTGTAAAAGAACTCCAATCACAAGCGAGAAAGCATTTTCCTCGCCGTAGAGTAGTAACAAAAGGCATTGATGATTTGTGGCAAGCAGATTTAGTTGAAATGGGGAATTATTCAACAATTAATAAAGGAATCAAGTACTTGCTCACTGTTATTGATACTTTCTCTAAATATGCTTGGGCCGAAGCAATTAAAACTAAAAGGGCAAACGATGTTTGCAAAGCATTTAATAAAATTTTGAATGGAGGTCGAATTCCTAAGAACTTACAAACTGACGATGGCAAAGAATTTTTTAATAAAGACTTTAGCAATCTTATGGATAAATATTCGATTAATCACTATTCAACATTTAGTGTAATGAAAGCATCTATTGTTGAAAGATTCAACCGTACTTTAAAATCTATAATGTTTCGAGAATTTTCCTATAATGGAACATATCAATGGGTTGATATGTACAAAAAACAGGTTGATGAATATAATAGAAGAACCCATCGAACAATTAACATGGCACCCATAGATGTAAATAAGAAGAATGAGAAAATGCTTCTTAATACTGTTTATAATCATACTAAAACAACCCCTTCATCCAAATATCGGAGAGGAGATCACGTTCGAATAAGCAAATATAAACATGTGTTTGAAAAAGGATATACACCTTATTATACTACAGAAATATTCCGTATAAAAGCAATTCGAGCTACAAAATCAAACTTGGGCTCTTACACCAGGCTTATTTATTTATTTATTTTTATTTGTTCAATTCATTTTTAATACTAAAGCCTCCAAGGCCAATAAATAGTATTAACAAAAATTTTTACAACCTAAGTAGAAACTTATAATAATTAAGAGCAAATCTCAATAAAAACAGTAATAAATGGCTCCCCAACCAAAACTGCAAAAATCATAAGGAATGGAAGACCATAACAAGCAACAATAAGCAAGTTACAAAACTGTCGACAGTAGTATGTCCAAAACCAATCTTCATAAATCAAACATAGTCAAAAAACATAGCAATTAACTAAAATGCAAGTATCTCTATGAGATATTGAATGCCAGCATCATAAAAGTAAGTAAAGACTACAAACTACAGGAAATCGATATGATAACGAGATCATAATGTGTGATTATTATTAGGATTCCGAAAATGGTGCAAAAGTTTTAACCTAAAAGCATTATTAGATTGAGAAAATACCTTCAATTCAATAGGTAGATAGTTCCACAATCTAGCAACGCGTATGACAAATGAGTTTTCAAAGGTAGCATTGTTTATCCTGGGTATAGTTATCTGCGTATTCCTCCTAAACATAGAAAAACTAAACATATTAGCTAAAAAAGCAGGCACACCCTCCTTAATAATCTTATGAAAAGAACACACAATTCTAAGAGAAACATATTGCTCAAAACTAGATCCCAGAAAACTCACGACATAATCAGAGATATGTTCACGAGTTCTAATACCATAGGTAAAACGAACAATAGAATTAACTATCCGCTTATATCTTAAAAAAATTGCATTAATCGTACCAGACACAAGTTCTAATCCATAATTAACTTGAGGCATCAGAAGAGCATAGGCCATACGTCTTTTAACCCATGACGGAAGAAACAAATTAGTCGAGTAAAGTCTACGAATCACGGAAAACACTTTTCTTTGAATTGAATCAACATGCATTTCAAATGAAAGCTTGTTGTCTACCAAAACACCCAATATTTTATGACAGTTTACAAAACTAATTAGATTACCATCTAGATAAATATTTGGATTATAATCACGACAGCCGAAGTTAATAGCTTATATAAACTCCTATTTCATAAAAATCCAAAAGACTATGATACATATGAACTGGATATATATAAGAAAATTTTAGAGAATACATGTGTACATCGTAAAGATAATCAACCAAACGGAAATATAAGAGGAAACAGAGGTCCAAAATATACCAAAATAATCATCATTTAATGACTGTTAATCTCAATAAACCAAACTATATATACTGGGATGATCCTAACGAATTAGTTGATCGTTTAAAATTATTAATAGCATCTAAAAATGCTGGACACACAAACCAAGACAACGAGATAGCATCTATTATTGAAGAGTTGAGAGAAGCTAATATAATACATTAACTTTAATGAAATGTAATCAATTATGAAATGAGCGTCGATAAATTCGGTCACTATTCCAATTCTAATATTTTTAGAAAAAATGCCTCAAAACTTTTGGGGGATTTCTATTGACCAGCATTATAACATCGATATCAAAAATAGGAAAATTAAAAACTTGGCGCCGCCATCGGAAAATAACGACGCAGTCAACAAAGCTTACCTACAAACACAAATCTTACACGCTAAAGAAATAATAACAAGAGATGTTGCAGCTGAAATTAGAAATCTACGAAATGAAATAGCTCGATTAAGGAAAGATCTCAGAACTGTTCGGAACCAACAAGATGTTGGATCACTTATGTCAATGCCTCAAAATACTATTCTCAACAGTGTTCTTAAAAAGTGAATAATGGAAAGACGTGCTGTTGTAAAAGAACTCCAATCACAAGCGAGAAAGCATTTTCCTCGCCGTAGAGTAGTAACAAAAGGCATTGATGATTTGTGGCAAGCAGATTTAGTTGAAATGGGGAATTATTCAACAATTAATAAAGGAATCAAGTACTTGCTCACTGTTATTGATACTTTCTCTAAATATGCTTGGGCCGAAGCAATTAAAACTAAAAGTGCCAACGATGTTTGCAAAGCATTTAATAAAATTTTGAATGGAGGTCGAATTCCTAAGAACTTACAAACTGACGATGGCAAAGAATTTTTTAATAAAGACTTTAGCAAGCTTATGGATAAATATTCGATTAATCACTATTCAACATTTAGTGTAATGAAAGCATCTATTGTTGAAAGATTCAACCGTACTTTAAAATCTATAATGTTTCGAGAATTTTCCTATAATGGAACATATCAATGGGTTGATATGTACAAAAAACAGGTTGATGAATATAATAGAAGAACCCATCGAACAATTAACATGGCACCCATAGATGTAAATAAGAAGAATGAGAAAATGCTTCTTAATACTGTTTATAATCATACTAAAACAACCCCTTCATCCAAATATCGGAGAGGAGATCACGTTCGAATAAGCAAATATAAACATGTGTTTGAAAAAGGATATACACCTAATTATACTACAGAAATATTCCGTATAAAAGCAATTCGAGCTACAAAATCAAACTTGGGCTCTTACACCAGGCTTAAATAAACTCCTATTTCATAAAAATCCAAAAGACTATGATACATATGAACTGGATATATATAAGAAAATTTTAGAGAATACATGTGTACATCGTAAAGATAATCAACCAAACGGAAATATAAGAGGAAACAGAGGTCCAAAATATACCAAAATAATCATCATTTAATGACTGTTAATCTCAATAAACCAAACTATATATACTGGGATGATCCCAACGAATTAGTTGATCGTTTAAAATTATTAATAGCATCTAAAAATGCTGGACACACAAACCAAGACAACGAGATAGCATCTATTATTGAAGAGTTGAGAGAAGCTAATATAATACATTAACTTTAATGAAATGTAATCAATTATGAAATGAGCGTCGATAAATTCGATCACTATTCCAATTCTAATATTTTTAAAAAAAATGCCCCAAAACTTTTGGGGGATTTCTATTGACCAGCATTATAACATCGATATCAAAAATAGGAAAATTAAAAACTTGGCGCCGCCATCGGAAAATAACGACGCAGTCAACAAAGCTTACCTACAAACACAAATCTTACACGCTAAAGAAATAATAACAAGAGATGTTGCAGCTGAAATTAGAAATCTACGAAATGAAATAGCTCGATTAAGGAAAGATCTCAGAACTGTTCGGAACCAACAAGATGTTGGATCACTTATGTCAATGCCTCAAAATACTATTCTCAACAGTGTTCTTAAAAAGTGAATAATGGAAAGACGTGCTGTTGTAAAAGAACTCCAATCACAAGCGAGAAAGCATTTTCCTCGCCGTAGAGTAGTAACAAAAGGCATTTATGATTTGTGGCAAGCAGATTTAGTTGAAATGGGGAATTATTCAACAATTAATAAAGGAATCAAGTACTTGCTCACTGTTATTGATACTTTCTCTAAATATGCTTGGGCCGAAGCAATTAAAACTAAAAGGGCCAACGATGTTTGCAAAGCATTTAATAAAATTTTGAATGGAGGTCGAATTCCTAAGAACTTACAAAATGACGATGGCAAAGAATTTTTTAATAAAGACTTTAGCAAGCTTATGGATAAATATTCGATTAATCACTATTCAACATTTAGTGTAATGAAAGCATCTATTGTTGAAAGATTCAACCGTACTTTAAAATCTATAATGTTTCGAGAATTTTCCTATAATGGAACATATCAATGGGTTTATATGTACAAAAAACAGGTTGATGAATATAATAGAAGAACCCATCGAACAATTAACATGGCACCCATAGATGTAAATAAGAAGAATGAGAAAATGCTTCTTAATACTGTTTATAATCATACTAAAACAACCCCTTCATCCAAATATCGGAGAGGAGATCACGTTCGAATAAGCAAATATAAACATGTGTTTGAAAAAGGATATACACCTAATTATACTACAGAAATATTCCGTATAAAAGCAATTCGAGCTACAAATCCTTTTACATATATATTTGAAGACTATCAGGGGTGGATTCTATAAGGAAGAATTAAAACGTACTCGCTTCCCCAACACATATCTTGTGGAGAAAGTTTTAAAAACCACAGAGCATATGTGAAATGGTTGGGGTTTTCCAACAATCATAATTCATGGATAAATAAAAGTGACATGTTATAAAAATTATAATTAAGATACAAATATGTAATAAATAAATAAACTTATACAGCATAACCAAATTTTTGTTGTTCATTTCAACATAATCATTCATAATGTCAATGACGTTGGCTCTATGCGGAAAGTCTTCAATTTTGACTGCAAATTATTTTCCACCACTTCAAGTACAAAGCGACTATGAATGTGCACTAGTTGATTTTCACTCTTATAATTCTATACTAAATGTTGATTTTGACAATAACTTATTTCATATCGGCAATCAAGTAATAGAAATTCCTATTGGAACGTATGAATCGGAGGATATTGTCGATCACATTAAAATTGAATACGAAAACAACACCAAAACTATAGAGATTGTGGCTAATAACAACACACTACAACTTGAAATATTTTCATCTCACGACACTATTGATTTCAATAATGAACGCTCCATATGTTCGCTTTTTGGTTTCAATGGTGGGGTTCTAAGACCTGGCGTGAAACATTTTTCACATTATCCTGTAAACATTCTAAAAGTAAGCGCAATACAAATTCAATGTAATATTACAACAGGAGCATACATGAATAATGCACCAGTACATACTTTACATGATTTTTTAATAAATGTATCCCCTGGATATAAAATGGATGAAATACCTAGCAACTTAATTTATTTGCCAGTGAATGTGAAGGAAATAAGTTCCCTCAAAGTCTGGGTCGCTGATTAGAATCAACGAGTAATAAATTTTCGGGGAGAAGAAATTACGCTTCGATTACATTTGAAACCAATTTCAAAATGATTATTTACAATAAATATATAAATAAACAGAAAGATATAGACATTCCCATAAAAGCAATCAAACCTAAAACATTACCACTCACGGATAAAAATAAACAGTTTTTAAAATCTATTAAACTACGACTCAAGGAAAATGACTGAAATGCTTAATGTAGAAGACAAGCCGTTCTCAGATGACACTATCATTAAAAAGGATTATCATAGCTGTGTTCCGTATATTCGTTCTTTCAAAAATAATGATGAAATAAGAATTACAATCCAAAATCAAGATTTATACCTATTGCCAAGCGAAAGTTATATATATGTTGAAGGTTCAGTAACATTACCAGGAGGAGAAATATCACCTAATGCTCGATTACATAATAATTGTGTAGCCTATTTTTTTGATGAAATACGATATGAAATAAACGGCATTGAAGTCGTTCGCACCCGTTATTTAGGTGCATCGAGTACTATAAAAAATGTTGTTTCTCTTACGAATGCTGAGTGTAACATCATGAGAAATGCAGGCTGGAATAATGGTGAAGATTTAAGCATGGGAGTATTCAAATTTTGTGTTCCTCTTAAAATGCTTTTGGGTTTTGCTGAAGATTACAACAAAGTAATTTTACATAGTAAGCATGATCTTATTATGCTACGGAGCTCAACAGATAAAAATTCATGCTATTCCACTGATGCAAAGGAGAAATTAAATTTAACATGGAGAATACCCCACGTTCATTTGTCTGATACATCAAAATTGAAAATTATGAAAACAATAAACACTGGAAAGTCGCTTTCTATTGCGTTTCGAAGCTGGGATTGTCATTTTAATCCAACTTATCCTGGTTCCACCAAGTGTCATTGGAATGTTAAATTGTCAACAAATAGAGAAAGACCTCGTTTTGTATTATTAGCACTAGAAAATGATGGTAAATTTATCCATTCTAATTTAGTAAATGTGAAGGTTCATTTAAATTCCGAAACATACCCCTATGATGATTTAAACCTAAAATTTGAAGATGGCAGATATGCAGTGCTTTACGACATGTATGTAAAGTTGCAACAAAACTACTTTTTTAAGGAGCCTCAACCAATTCTGTCGTGGGAAAGATTTAAAAAAGCACCGGTCGCAGTTATTGACGTTAGCTATCAAAACGAAGTCGTTAAAAGCGGACCAATAGATGTTAAGCTGGAATTTGAAACAAATACACCAATAAAATTCAGCATATAATCACTAGTGGTTTGTTCGTTATATAATGTGTTTCTATAATTATCAATATTATAAGGCCCAATGACACATTTTTTGACACCTTTAGCCTTCTTTATTTCTTGACCGTCTTCTACAGTATATGAATACATTTTTGGTCCTAACCCCACAAATTCTGTCATGATTTTCCACTATTCTCATCCTTCATCATTCCAATAACCTTTTTGTTGCGTCGAGGTATATTGTATACATTATTTTCTGGATACGATGATGTATAGAAGAAATTATCAATGTCAGTCTAATTTCTTCGTAAACATCATCTGAATATATTGTATAAATAAAGGAGTCAGTATCCATATAATTTAAAAATACACGCTCACCGAATTTCTTCTTTATGTATTCATAGTGGAAATCATACATTTTCCACTTGGCTAGTTCAAGTATACAAAACCCTAAATATATTGGTTTATTATAGATCACTTTTACTCTATTCATTTGAATAGCCCAAAAATTATTACAAAATTCCGTCACACTATGGAAATTTGGTCTTGAAATTAAAGTTCTAGCACCCGGTTCGTTGGTAACTCTATCTGCCCAAGTTGTTACTAACTTTATGTCTTTCCTTTTGTCAACATTCTCCATTGTTTACCAAATACTGCATTATTCAACAGTTTGAAAAAATTTCTAAGAAAATCGTTCGTTGCCTGTTGTGTTTCATTATTATATTTCTCAATATATGAGGCCAACCATTTAAGTATAATTCCATGTAATCTCGTATTGTTTTACATTTAAACGTCTTCCACACTTGTTGTGCGTGTTCATAATCGTCTATGCTACAACTTGTGTTGTTTAGTTGACTATAAAACGATTCTATTGGAGGAAGAGCAGTTTCGTTTAATTTATCAAAGTTATTGATAAACATCGTTTTGACATCGTTTGCAAAATGTCTTCTTATAGATACTAAGTCAGCATCGTCGCAATAATTAGCTAGTGCATCTAAACTGACTGCCATAAAACGAAAAGAATCTAAAAATCTAAATTCCAACTTATCATATCTACCTTTACCCATTGTTATTGTGTGTGATAGGGAAGTATACAATTCTTTATTTTGAGGTATAACATTTGTAGCACCTTTAATTGTATTCAGTAAAATCTTTATGAATAAATGGCAGTCATAAGAAGATAAGTTATGGAAGAATATAGGAATGAATTTGGAGACCTTATAATTTATATTGCACTCATTATGAGCTGCCCCCCTATATTGTCCTGTTATGTGACAGTGATCCCGAACTCTATCAACACCTAACTTTTTATCACATATATGACAATCTCTAGAGGAATAAAAAGATTTTCTTTCATCTAAGGTTAGTGGTGTCATTGGGCGATTTACATTTAGATATTCATTGTAAATTCTCCTACCTTCTCTATCTAATGTTTCTACAAACACTTGAGCAGAATCTTCACCGGTTTATGAAATATATTTATCTAACGTGCTATCGAAACTACACTTAATATTTAAACCAAAAGCACATGGAACGTGCATATTTACATTATTACCCACTCCCCCTATATTTACTAAAGCGCATTCAAAGTCAGCGTAAAATGCAAATGGAACATCCATCTGTTTGTGGTAGCTTAAATACTTCAACTTATCCTTACCAAGTTTAGGAAATTCTGCCACAACGCCACTGCAGTTTTTATAATCGTGTTTCTTGTAAACCTCATAATCTTTGGTGTAGTATAAGCATTTGTTGCAGACATATACATGAATTTTTTCGGAAGTGAGTTGACTAGTCAATAATCTAAAAAAAAGTAAGTAATAATAATTATGATTTATATAGATATTGAAGATTAATTAATTACCCTGAAATATTATTCACTAATATGTAGTGAGCCTTGCTATCTTTCTCCAACAACACCAGATTGATATGAATACTCTTCACTGCCTTTGCTGTGCGGTATGGTCCAACAACAGAATTATTTTCGAACCCAAAAACGTTTACGCTTATATTGGGATTATTTTTTTCGAACGTGCTTATGGATCTCAATTCTAATGGAAATTGCAATCCACTAAAATTTAGTACTACACCATTTGCTAGTATAATTATTGAATCCGCAATATTTTTGATTTTGTAGGCTGATGTTCTGTTAGAATTGATCAAATCATGATTTCCAAACGCAGCAATTATGCACTACTTGAAACAATATTCATCATTATTTTGAATATGTAGGCATGCTTTCTTATTTTGTAGTTCCCATGGTGTTTCTATATATTGTGATCCTTTAAGTGGGCACGATTGGTTGATACTTATTTCCAACGTCTTTAATTGGGATAGAGCCCATCCAGACCCCCGTGTTTGGAACTCTGACATTTGATTTTTGATATAATCAATATGTTTTTTTAGTATATCCTCTATATCATCAGAAAATGTAATTTGGGTTGTTTTGCTGTTGTGGAATATTTGTTCGATTTCAGCAGTTTCTGCAGATTCCTTAAAGTATTCGCCAACAAGATTTAATTGAAATTTCAGCAGCTTGTGTTTGCTTAACCTGCCATTTATTAGTACAATGATGGGTTTTCCGGAGTTGGAAACGACTTCATCGAAATCAATTATATTATTATTTATTTTATACTGAAACTTTTCAATACGACCTCCGAACCCGCTACTGGTTGTTGGCAGGTTTTCTTTAATTATTTGGTCGCTTTTATTTTTATGAGAAACCGATTTACAATGAAGTCTCCAATGTTTCAACAAAACATTTTCATTACATGTATAACATAATTTTGAATGTTTTAAATCTGGTTCATTTTGATTCTGTAACTGTGGTTGCTGTTGGTGATGTGTTTCATTAAATTGCTGATTATGCTGTTGTGGAAGATTCCATTGTTGGTTATTATATTGACCATGTTGCTGATTGAACTGCTGTATGTTCTGCTGTTGTTGAAGGCTTAGTTGTTGTTGTTGCTGATTAGCTTGTTCAAAGTTAAAATGTTGTATGTTTTGATATTGTTGTTGGTTATTAAAATTTTGATTTTGCAACTGCGGTTCTTGTGGTAGATTCCATTGTTGGTTAAGCTGTTGCATGTTTTGTTGTTGTTGAAGGTTGTGCTGTTGGTTGGCTTGTTGCAAGTTTAAATTTTGTATGTTTTGATGCTGTTGTGATGTATTCCCCTGTTAATTGAAATATCCATGTTGGTTTTGGGTTGAATTATACTGTTGATTGTTAAAATTGTGATTTTGCAACTGTTGGTTGTTATGTGGATTATATTGCTGATTAAACTGCTGCATGTTTTGCTGTTGTTGAAGGCTGTGTTGCTGTTGTTGATCAAACTGCTGCATGTTTTGCTGTTGTTGAAGGTTGTGTTGCTGTTGTTGTTCGTTTTGCTGTTGAAGACCTTGACCTTGCTGCTGTGGGTAGAGGTTTTGCTGTTGAATTGAATTCATTTGCTGATGATGCAATATATTTGAAATATTCAGCTGATTTCTCTACATATTAATTGATTTTGTTGTTGCTCATTTTACCAAAAAGTTCTCTCTTGTTGTTGGTTTGCTGCTTGTCCTGGATGTTTTACTAGGTAATGCATCTTC
The DNA here is from genome assembly GCF_047663935.1 of Musca autumnalis. Lineage (NCBI taxonomy): Eukaryota > Metazoa > Arthropoda > Insecta > Diptera > Muscidae > Musca > Musca autumnalis. Next base: position 47,513 of record NW_027411669.1, read on the forward strand.
AATGCCAGGGAATGCTGGCACCATTCTTTGCAAATATTGCATATTTTGTGCGATTCCAAATGCTTTTTATAAGCAACAGCACTACGCAATTGTGTGAGGCAATATTGACATTGAAATTTCATCGAAGGCATTTTAAAGACGAAAATTATTTTTTTTTTTTAGATCAAAGAATAATGGTACCTTATAGATGAAGTCTCAACAGAAAGTGAATATGCTGTTGAGATTGCCTTCCAAAACAACACCTCAAAATGAACGATGTAGAAGAACATCTCATTATTAGAAACATATTTTACAAAAACAAAATATATTGGTTAGGTTCACTCTCCGTTGTCGCAAATAAGAAAAACTCTTTACACTCGAAGACCACCATGCATCCATCAATCCAAAGAACAAAAACACTTGAGGAAATTCCACAGTTATAAAAAATTCTAAAGTATGTCGTCTTACAAACCACAAACTCAATTACTGACGACACTGAAATCCCTAATTGTCGCTACAAAAATAAAAAACACTACAGAAAAATAACCCATTGTAAAATTCATATACACATCTTCAATAACAATAACACATAAAAAAAAATACCAAAGAGTTCTCTCTTGTTGTTGGTTTGCTGCTTGTCCTGGATGTTTTACGAGGTAATGCATCTTCAATGCCAGGGAATGCTGGCACCATTCTTTGCAAATATGCTTTTTATAAGCAACAGCACTACGCAATTGTGTGAAGCAATATTGACATTGAAATTTCATCGAAGGCATTTTAAAGACGAAAATTATTTTTTTTTTGAGTTCAAAGAATAATGGTACCTTATAGTTGAAGTCTCAACAGAAAGTGAATTTGCTGTTGAGATTGCCTTCCAAAACAAAACCTCAAAATGGACGATGTAGAAGAACATCTCATTATTAGAAACATATTTTACAAAAACAAAATATATTGGTTAGGTTCACTCTCCGTTGTCGCCAATAAGAAAAACTCTTTACACTCGAAGACCACCATACATCCATCAATCCAAAGAACAAAAACACTTGAGGAAATTCCACAGTTATAAAAAATTCTAAAGTATGTCGTCTTACAAACCACAAACTCAATTACTGACGACACTGAAATCCCTAATTGTCACCACCAAAACAAAAAATACTACAGAAAAATAACCCATTGTAAAATTCATATACACATCTTCAATAACAATAACACATAAAAAAATCCATTCAAATGTTATTGGGTGCGATCGACTAGGACACACAATCATCCCTCACAATGTGCGTCCACAACAACAACGTACCATGATCATCCCTACGATAAAAATTCCCATACAAATCACTAGACATCGGATTTTGCATATTTGCATATTTTTTATTAATAAAGATACGAAAATTCTGATTGGACTAAAAATCGTTTTCAAGAAAACTGAATGCAATGGCAGGCTCATATTTGTTATTTTTTTCTTATTTGCATATGCACAAAATATGTAAAAAATATGCAAAACATGCAACTAATTTTTTTGACGAAAATTAAATTTGGAAAGTCATCAAAAAGTGTTCTAAATTAAGTTTATTGTCGTTAAACGTCGATTTCTTAACAGATTATTATGTTATTAATTACACTGGTCAACACGACTTTTGTTTCAACCGAAGTTGCGGTTGTTTCTAGATGAAATCGGCGAGTTATTTTCAAATCCGGTCCCGGTTTTTCTCCATCAGCTCTTGTTTTTGAGATATAGCTCAAAATCGGTTTTTACGAGTTGTACCCAGACTTTCGTTATTTTCGGATACAAACAAATATTTTTTGTGGGTTTTTCAACATTTATATATTAAGCAAATATTGTACGCTCGATACAAATCTTTTTTGAAATAGTTATGGTGAGTATATTAAAAAAATATAGAAAATATACGACGGACCTTGTAAAAATTGCATATTTTAAGTACTTTAAGCTGTAATTACGTCATCGGGGGAAGTCATAGGATCTTCATATGGCAATGCGGATATGCTTAGGGTGTCTACTATATAGTCTAGTATTCAAATATATAATATAAAGTTCATAGCGCCCATGATTCGGCCATAACCTAAAAATCGCCATGAAGACTGCTAAAGGGAAATCATTTACCAGTGATATCATTACCACATAAGCCATTTATTTTTCAATGGCATTTTTCATGATGGTTTTTAGTTTATGGCGGAATCATGGGCGCTATGAACTTTATATTATACATTTGAATACTGGATTATAGAGTAAACACCCTAAGCATATCCGGAGTACCATATGAAGATCCTATGACTTCCCCTGATGACGTAATTACAGCTTAAAGTACTCAAAATATGCAATTTTTACATGGTCCGTCGTATATTTTCTATATTTTTTGATATATACTCACCATAATTATTTCAAAAATGATTTGTATCGAGAGTACAACATCTCCTTAATATATATATTTCGAAAAACCCACTAAAAATATTTGTTTGTATCCGAAAATAACGAAAGTCTGGGTAAAACTCGTAAAAACCGATTTTGAGCTATATCTCAAAAACAAGAGCTGATGGAAAAAACCCGGGACCGGATTTGAAAATAACTCGCCGATTTTATCTAGAAACAACTGCAACTTCGTCTGAAACATTCAACTTTTTCAATTTTGTTGAGCAGTGTTATTATTCCGCCACAGCAATAAATCTGGACTAAAAGACTTAGAAAATTTCCTATAACCCAGCCTTCTTATTACAACATAAGTTGCTTTCTAGTACAAATTTGTTCAAAAACTCAATCAGAAATGTCAAAATTAACGTATCCAAATATGTTGATAGTTTCTGCTCGGCCAAATTGTGTGACAGAATAACAAATGAGCTAGAAATTAAGACTAAGACAATATTGAAAATTACATAAAATCTTTCATATTTTACTAAAAACATATAACATATAAAACATATAGAGGGCAATCATGAATTTTAGAAAGTGAAACTCTTTTAAAATCAATATTTGTTTAAAGTTGAAAGCTACTAGATTTGCTTCATGATGGCATATTCTAGTCGAATCGACAAAAATATTCCCTTTTTGTGTATAAATATGGATAAAATTGTGAAATTTGCGAAAGGTAACAAATTATGCACGGAATTTTTATTCATGATTGCACTGATAACTATATTTTAATACCCTAAGGGTATTTTGTCTTAGTCCCGGGCCACACTACAGTAATTTCAATGAAATTTTGATATGAAATTATGCGTCTCTAGATCGACGTCCATAGTGGAGTAAAATCATAAATTTGCTGTAGTGGGGAATTCGATTTAAGAACACCTAATTTCATGAAAATTTTTAATGAAATTCACGCTAGTGTGGACCGGGACTTAGTGAATGAGTTTGCAACATGCAAAAGGAAACGAAATATACCCACAGTTCCTTTTGATGATTCGCACTTATTCATCTGGTCAGGTCTTTTTGAAAACAAAGTACAGGTCACATTTATAGACCAATTCGCATAAAAATGGAGATTTTTTGGCCCTAGGGCGATCCCTGTTTATTTTGGTGAGAATCGATTCAGATTTGGATATTGCACCCATATATACAGTATAATCTCGATAATCCCTACACCACAGGTTTTGGCAGTGTCCGAATTATCAAATTGTCCGGATTAACGAATAGTAAAGAAAATAAATTATTTTCTATGATTAAATAACTCGTGGTAGTTATATAATACTCTACGTGCTCTAAGTGTTAAAAATAGTGAGATTTTTCTATACGACAATCCGGACATTTTTATTGGCATTGCCCGTATTTGTTCCTTTCCTTACTTCTTACCAATTTACCATGCAACAAGACTCAATTTCCCAAATTACAGAAAACGCCAATCAGATTGCGAAACTAGAGCTAGAAATATGACGTTTTTAAAGTATACATCAGGATGTAAACAAAACACGGACAAGTGTGAAATTTCATTTTTTTGAAAATTAAGATTCCTTGAAATCTTCAATTTACACAAAAGACTTAAGGAAGCCGCTGGAGTACGATTTAAGTCAATACCGAAAGTACTATACGTTAACAACAAAGCTGTCTTTGATACAAATGAAAAGAAAATAGTGTGGAGTGAATACATAAGACAGATATTTAATGACAATAACCGATCGGTCAACGTTCCAGCTAACCAACAATCGCTCACTGGGAACCCAATCACTAAATCTGAGGTGGAATGTGCAATAAATTTACTACGTAATAAAAAAAGCTGTGGACCAGACGAAATTCCCTCCGAATTATTAAAATTAATAGATGACGAAAACCTACAGCTTTTGGTAGTGCTATTTAATTACATATATGACTCAGGCCGATATCCTCAAGACTGGCTGAAATCAACTTTCATCACAATTCCAAAGAAAAGCCACCCAAGACAATGTAGCGACTACAGACTTATAAGTTTAATGAGCCACGCTCTCAAAATTTTTCTAAGAATCATTCACTCCAGAATTTATAAAAAATGTGAAGAAGCCATGGGACTATCTCAATTTGGATTTAAAGAAGGCATGGGTACAAGAGAAGCCCTACTCTCTATTCAAGTGTTAATACAGAAATGCAGAAATGTACATAAAGATGTTTACCTATGTTTTGTGGATTACGAAAAAGCCTTCGACACCGTACAACATGACAAAATGGTGGAAATCCTCACATCTATTGGCATCCAAGGAAAAGAATTACAATGCATCAAGCAATTATATTGGAACCAAACAGCACAAGTCGACATTAATGGAGAACTGACAGAATGCATTGCAATATCGAAAGGAGTTAGACAGGGTTGTATATTGTCGCCATTATTATTCAATATCTATACCGAAAGAATTTTTGAAGAATCAATGTCCAACGCTCGTAAAGGCGTATATATTGGTGGAAAATTCGTCAACAATATCAGATATGCAGATGATACCACTTTAATTGCGAGTAGTGTATCAGAACTACAATTTCTTTTGAGTCGGCTAAATTCCTATAGCGAAAAGTACGGGTTAAAGATTAATATATCAAAAACTAAATATATGGTGATAACCAGGTCTAGAAACCAAAGTACAACCGAAATATATATAAATAATACACATATCGATAAAGTACAGAACTTTAAATATCTTGGCGTCAAAATAAATGAACACTGGGACAACTCGAAAGAAATACGATGCAGAATTGAAATGGCAAGAGATGCATTTTTCAAATACAAAAATATTTTATGTAGTCATGACATAAATATGGAAACAAAAATACGATTTATTAAAACTTATGTCTGGTCGGTTCTGCTGTACGGCTCAGAAGTATGGACACTAAAAAGCGCTGAAATAAAAAATTCCATGGACACATCTAACACCAAATTCTGTGGTTCTTTCAAGGGTTAACCGTCAACGGGAACTCATTGGAACAATAAAAAGAAGAAAAACATCATATCTTGGACATGTAATGAGGAACGCAAAATACAAACTGCTCCAAACCATAATCACTGGAACAATAGAAGGGAAGCCATCCAGAGGACGGAAAGAAATATCATGGATTGACAATATTCTTAAATGGACTGGCATTGGAAATATCTCAACCCTACTGAGTGAAGCCAGAAATAGAGACGCCTTTATGGAGATAATGGAAAATATATGAACATACCTTAAAATTTGTAACAGATAATTATATATACAATACAATTGTATTGGTCGCTTATATTCGGAGATCGAATATGCAAATAAAGAAGAAGAAGAAATCTTTGCCTTTTAGGTGTATAGTTCCTTTGGCAACTTTAGTGACAATATTGCGGCGAACATTTTTCTTAATATATTTATTTATATCCTAGACAACAAGACTAATGTGTTATAAAAGGTGTTATATCCTTGTATCCTCTAATTTTTTCTAAATGTTTCTGAAACAATTTTTACAGCAACTCCTCCATTAAACAACTGTCCAAATTCGAAACATTTGTAATAATTAGTTCAAATTATCGAGTACACGGTCAGGTATAAGTTAATTAATTGTATATTTTCTTTTCGACTGTGTTATCAAAATTGTTTTCCTGTAGCAGGAATGAAAAAACTATATTTTTTTAGCATTCCAAATGCTTTTCTAGCAGAAATATGTGAGTGGTTTTGCCATGTTATAGATAATTCCAAGGGTTTGACTTATTTTACCACTACCACGCTATTGTGTGGTTTTTCTGAGTGATGTCATTTTGCACTAATCATTTGGTGTTCTTCGCATCAATTTTAACTATATCCCACTTAAATAAAACTTGTTGTTTTTAAAAATTTGAAAACAACAAAACCCGAGATTAAGCTGAAATTATTTTACAACAATAATAAATAATAAATAAATGAACAAAACTGGCAAAAGTAAATCTAAAAATAATGCATTACTTTTCGCCGAGGAGTGAAAATTTCCCAATTCTGCATTAAGCGGTTGTATACTTACAATATACATATAAAATTATGTATTTTTAGTGCATTAAACTAAAACCTTGTCATCAATATTAAAGCTGCAGTTAGAGCATTTTTCCAAAGAAACTTTTTGACCACAAATATAGGACTAAACATCAATATTAAAGCTGCAGTTAGAGCATTTTTCCAAAGAAACTTTTTGACCACAAATATAGGACTAAACACTATAAAATATATTAAAATCTAATAGGTGGATATTCAAAACGTATACTTCTAATTATAGTTATATTCCAGAACCTGGAATCGTAAATGGTACTTTTTCCCATTTTGCGCTAAAAAACGAACCCTTTTTCCAAAAACTAGAAAAAATTGCGCTTTTATCTAGAGAAAAATAGCGATGACTAACTCTAGCTCTTTTTTTTTTTGCTAGACAATTTTGTCCGATTAGACTATCACATATTTGGACATGTTGATTTTGACATTTCTGATTGAGTTTTTGCAATTTTTCCATTATGTATAGAAGGCAAATTATGCTGTTATTTGACATTTTCGCACATTGTGAAAACTGATTTAGGTCTTGTTAGTCTAGATTTATTGCTGTGGCGGAATATCTGCAGAGTCCCAATAACATAATAAGCTGCAAAAAACTATTTTAAACGTCAAAAAACTTAATTTAAAATGCTTTTTTGATGATTTTCTAAATTTAATTGACGATTTTTGTCAAAAAAAAAAAACACTTGCATATTTAGCATATTTTTTGCATATTTTTTGCATATATTTTGCATATTTTTTGCATATATTTTGCATATTTTTGATATGACCCCAAATATCGAAAAATTGACCCTCAAAACGCCTAGATCCAAAATATGAGTCCAATCGGATAAGAAATAAAAAACATGCTAAAATCCGATGTCTACAAATCACATAGTCATACACAATGATCAATATTAACAACAATTCTTTTTTGTTTGCATCACATCATATTGTGTGGTTTTTCTGAGTGATGTCATTTTGCACTAATCATTTGGTGTTCTTCGCATCAATTTTAACTATATCCCACTTAAATAAAACTTGTTGTTTTTAAAAATTTGAAAACAACAAAACCCGAGATTAAGCTGAAATTATTTTACAACAATAATAAATAATAAATAAATGAACAAAACTGGCAAAAGTGAATCTAAAAATAATGCATTACTTTTCGCCGAGGAGTGAACATTTCCCAATTCTGCATTAAGCGGTTGTATACTTACAATATACATATAAAATTATGTATTTTTTGTGCATTAAACTAAAACCTTGTCATCAATATTAAAGCTGCAGTTAGAGCATTTTTCCAAAGAAACTTTTTGACCACAAATATAGGTGGATATTCAAAACGTATACTTCTAATTATAGTTATATTCCAGAACCTGGAATCGTAAATGGTACTTTTTCCCAATTTGCGTTAAAAAACGAACCCTTTTTCCAAAAACTAGAAAAAATTGCGCTTTTATCTAGAGAAAAATAGCGATGACTAACTCTAGCTCCTTTTTTTTTTTTTTTGCTAGACAATTTCGGCCGATTAGACTATCACATATTTGGACATGTTGATTTTGACATTTCTGATTGAGTTTTTGAAATTTTTCCATTATCTATTTACATTTGTATAGAATGCAAATTATGTTGTTATTTGACATTTTCTCACATTTTGAAAACTGATTTAGGTCTTGTTAGTCTAGATTTATTGCTGTGGCGGAATATGTGCAGAGTCTCAATAACATAATAAGCTGCAAAAAACTATTTTAAACGTCAAAAAACTTAATTTAAAATGCTTTTTTTATGATTTTCTAATTTTAATTGACGATTTTTGTCAAAAAACACTTGCATATTTAGCATATTTTTTGCATATATTTTGCATATTTTTTGCATATATTTTGCATATTTTTGATACGACCCCAAATATCGAAAAATTGACCCTCAAAACGCCTAGATCCAAAATTTGAGTCCAATCGGATAAGAAATAAAAAACATGCTAAAATCCGATGTCTACAAATCACATATTCATACACAATGATCAATATTAACAACAATTCTTTTTTGTTTGCATCACATCATACGTATAATCTCACACCCACCCACTTGCATTATCCACCTACAGTCCCCCCTTTCATTTTTGATTTATCTGACACTAATTAGTTTTTTTAGTTTTTTAATTGATACAGGACACAGCCCCTCCTACTACTTATGACTTTAACTTTTCTACTTATAACTTTTTTCTTTTAACACACTTCGATCACGACGGGGGGTTGTACGTTGGTTTCGGTTTGATCAGAAAACTTCGAATGACTTTCTTCTGTTTTGCATCGTCACATAAAACCTGTTTTGCATTCCAACGGTTATGGGAATGCAGAAACAGAAATGGCAAAATATACAAATTATGTTCTCGCTTGCTTGTTGGTATGTGTGTATGTACTAAAAGCATACCGCTATGCTACAGTAGTGTACCAGATAAATAGCACACCTAATGGACAATAAAATAGCACACCTTTATAATAAATTTTTTGGACATTCATGTAGATGCCTCCCCCGCCGTAATATCTGTGAATAAAAAGAGTTTAATTAGTAGGTATATTTTTAATTGGGCCTGAAAATACATAGCCTAATTTTGTGTTGAACGCCTTAACATCTCCAATGCCAGCCGGTGTACAGCCCTCCTGGTGAATTGCGAGGAACTGGGTCAACGAGAGCTTGCGGTGCAAAGTAGCCTGTAGGGTCTTCTAACAAAGGGTCGGAATAGGTTCTGCGTGGCAATTCATCGGTAATAAGGGCGTTTACTTTTAAAGCCCACGTGCCGTTTATGTTCCTGGACATAATCTTGAAGGTAGCAAATCGGCGACTCTGATATATTATCGATCTAAGACCAAGCCTTTGGAACGTTGAATAGGCCATTCTGGACATTGTGGCCGACTGACAAATGAGTGCTCGTACAGTCTTCCAAGAATCTACACTGTCGGCTGAGAGACGCACAAGGGCTGTGGGGATGAACACCAAATCCCAAGAGAATGAAGGCACCACAATGGGAGCTGGTTGTAAGGTGTTATCTAACTGTGGGCCCCATGTAATAAGGTGTGGTGTCGGTGGTCGCACCTTCTGCAGCTCGTCAAACTAGTGCAGTCCGGTGCCAGATAACTACGGGCCAAACAGTTCCGACAGTACCCTCTCCGTTCAAGGTTTCGTACCTCTGAAAAGCAGACTGCTCTCTAAACCTGGGGCATGTCACGATGGCGTGATCGTCCTGGCAGAGCCCGCAGTCATATTGCCAGAAACTCGGCCGATCTCTTCTTTCCTCTCGTTTACCCGATCGGCTTCTTGATTGTTGTCGTCTTTGTGGCTGTTCTGGTTGTGACTGTTGTTGATGCTGACGTTGCTGTTGTTGACGTGGTTGATGTTGTTGATGGTTTGGCTGTTGTTGAGGCTGACACTGCTGTTGTTGACGTGGTTGATGTTGTCGATGGTTTGGCTGTTGTTGAGGTACTACTGGTTGTTGTGGGCGATTTTGTTGTTGTTGCCTGTTTGGGGGTTTTTCCTCCTCTTCTTCGTCCCAGTTATTGTTTTGGAGGTAGGCATACATATCTGAAATTAAAAGAGAGAGGAGTATCAAGTTTTTTTTAAGAAAAATGGGTCCGACTAGTCAGTCGGAAAATAGCTTGACAACTTTGGTTATGGTTCGACTAGAAATGCCAAGCGAAGTTTTGGTGTCAACCACTTTAATGTTATCGTCCACCCCCTTATATGTCTTAACAATTCGCCCCATCTTCCACTCAATTGGCGACAAGCGATCATCTTTTACGACCACAAGATCGCCTTCTTTTAAATTGCCTTTCTGGTATTTCCATTTGTGTCTTCTATGAAGTGCAATCAAGTATTCATTTTTCCACCTATGGCAAAAATGTTGTGAAATTATTCTAAGTCGCTTCCAGCGATTAACATGTGAAAGGTCGGAATCGGAAATACCAGGTTCTGCGGGTTCTAACATAGGTGCTTCAATGAGAAATTGAGCTGGTGTTAAGGGAGCTATTTCGTTAGGCTGGACTCAACGGTCTTGAATTCAGACAAGCCTCAACACGAATTAATATTGTAGTGAATTCTTCGAAAGTAAAATTAAGATTTGGAAAGCTTTTACGTAGATGTGTCTTAAATGATTTGACGCCGGCTTCCCACAATCCACCCATGTGGGGAGCGCCAGGAGGTATAAATTTAGACTATAAATTTTGATGAGAATTTTGGGTAATAGCTTGTGATCTGAGATTTTTCATAAATTCTGTTCTATCTTTTTTAAGTAATTCAGAGGCACCGACAAAATTCGTGCCGTTATCGGAGTATACACACGCCGGACAACCTCTCCGACCTATAAATCGAGTGAAGGAAGCTAAGAATGACTGCGTCGAAAGATCGCTAGTTACTTCGAGGTGGATTGCCTTGGTGGCGAAACAAATAAAAACGCACACGTAACCCTTCGTTATTAAACACGACATACCAGTGAAGTTTTTGATTTTGAGAGGGCCGGCAAAGTCAACAGCAGTATTGTAAAAGGGTCGTGTTAGAGAAGTCCTCTCCGGCGGAAGAGAAGCCATGATTTGATTTTGATTGTGTTTCTTATACAAGGTGCAAATTTTGCAGTTACGAATAGTCTTTTTTACTAGAACCTTCAGTTTGAATATCTAAAACTCTGAACGTAAGACCCGAGTCATTAGCTGATTTCCCCCATGCATAGTTATTTGGTGTGTAAATTCTACTAGGAGTTGCGATAACTTGGACATATAACAAGATGGGATGCCTTTAATTTTCTGTTAAGGCAGGTGATTGAACAAGGCGACTGTTTGCTCTAATAAGGCCATTTGAGTCAAGATACGGATTTAAAGAAACAAGACCGCTACTGGATGGAAGTTCAGATTTTCTTTGCAATAACTTGTAATCATTTTCAAAATAATATTTTTGGGTTACCATGATAACTAGACGTTTAGCCTGTTGAATCTCTTCAAGGGAGTAATCGGGACAAGCTCGTAAGTGTCTTTTATAGTATCGCATAGCACATGCATATGCTCTATATGCTGTGTTTAACTTTGAGAAATTTACCAAAGGGTCTTTCTTTAAAAGTTCTTTTCTGCATCATCAGTAATGGTTGTAAAGGTGTGAACCTTAGCTGATTTCTCTCCTAAGTTCGTATCTAACGAAATATTATTCGAGGGCCAGCTAGATTTTTGGTATTTTAACCATAAATTATGGGGTTTCAAATCGATCGGTGAACATCCGCGACTTGCTACATCAGCGGGCTTTGCCTCAGAGTCAACATGACGCCATCGATCATTACCAAAATTTTCAATAATTTCTGAAATTCTGTTACATACAAAAGTACTCCAATGACACGGTGGTTTTTTAAAACAAGCTAAAACTATTATGGAGTCTGTCCAATAATATGATTGAATATTCGACATCTGAAGATTTGTTATTATTGTAGAGGCCAACTTAGAGAGAAGTATTGCTCCACAAAGCTCAAGTCGTGGCAAAGAAATCTTTTTAATCTGTGCGACCCTGGAGAAATGTGTCAACACTTTTATTGGTAGTTTCTACCAGAATGTAGAGGGTCGCGCTCTGACGCGTCGCAGAATCCATGAATCTCAATTTGATTAGTTGAAGTGTACTTAATCCATCTTGGAGTAGTGATAATGTCAATTGAGAAAGCATTTTTAACAAAGTTTTGCCAATTTAATATTGTCATGGGCTTGAGAGTGTCATTCCAGTCTATTTTTTCTAAATAAATTTGTTGCATGATTAATTTGGCTACTACTATTACTGGAGCTAACCAACCACATGGGTCAAACAATTTGGCAATCGTAGATAGAACTTCCCGTTTTGTATAGTTAATCCTGTTTTCTATAGAAGGTGATGGGACCGAAAAACTATCCCCCGAAATATTCCATCTGATACCCAGGGTAGGCCGGGGCGATTTGTGTGGAAGGAAAAAAGTGATAGTGGGCGCCTGGAGTTTCTGATTCTTGGGATTGTACTGAGCAAAAAAGTCCACTAGACCATATGTCTTCGGTGAAAATCGAGCCCCCGGATTTTGACTTGAAATTTTTTTCAAGGATATTTTGGCCAAACCATATCTCAGAAACTTGACCTATCCTGAAAATTTCCTTTTGCGTTCTTAGTACACTCACCAAGGGCTTTCATCTCCAAAAGGAAATTTCCGCCCACTGACTTTGAGTCAAATTTTGTAGCACAGTGTAATTTATCGATATTTTCCAAAAATTTGCACATTCTCGGGGCCATAACAGCCTGAAGGTGCGTTCCAACGATTTTGCTGTGTTCTAGAGAGTTCTTAATTACTGTCTTGGCTACAATTTTTGTCTTTGTGTTGGATCGAAAATCTCAGTGGTTTGGATATTACCTATATGCCAAAATATCAAAAAAAACCTTGAAAAAAACTTCAAGTCAAAATCCGGGGGCTCGATTTTCACCGTAGACATATGGTCTAGTGGATTTTTTTGCTCAGTACAATCCCAACAATCAGAAAATACAGGCGCCCGTGGTGGTTTTCAAATCGCCCCACCCTAACCTAGGATCTTGGTAGAATCATTTTCAGAAAAATCTAGCCAATTGAGAGGCAAAAGGTGATCACTTGGCAAGTCCTTAATTATTTTGAGCTCATTTGAAGTCCATTTTCTAAGTTGAAAACCTGCCGAGTCAAAGGCAGAAATTAATTCTTTGCGAGAGTCTAACGCTTCTTGTATGGAATGACCTCCCGCTAGGACGTCGTCAACATTTAAGTTTTGTAAAATAACTGAAGCAGCTCGAGGGTATATATATCTTTAATGTCTTCTGCTAATGTCATGAGAGTACGGAGTGCTAAAAATGGAGCGCAGTTCGCTCCGAAAGTGACTGTCGAAAGCTCATAATCTTCCACTGGGTCAGTTAGAGATTTCCTAAAAAGAATTCGTTGAAAACGAGTGTGATTTCTATCCAAGCGAATCTGACGATACATTTGTGTAACATCGGCATTGTAAACATATTTGAAGAACCTCCATTTTAATATCTGCAAAACAAGATCTTGCTGAAGTATGGGTCCTGCGAAAAGATTATCGTTGGGGTTTCTTCTGTTTGACGTGGGGCTTCACGCATTGGCTACTACCCTAAGTTTAGTAGTCAAACGATCTGGTTTAATCACCGCGTGGTGCGGCAAATAGTAATTTGGGGTCTGATCTATTTCCTCCCGTGAAAGTTTTCTCATATGACCCAGCTCTAAGTATTCTAATATCGCTTTGTCATATGAGTCTTTGAAAGTTTTTTCTCCAGTCTATAAAACTGTGCGAGGGCTATATTACGAGAACTGCCGAGCTCCTCACAATTTTTAAAGGGTAGGGTAACCATATATCTCCCATCTTTATTTCGTTTTGTTGTTTCTAGGTAGTTTTGTAGTTTTGTTCTTTCACCTCCCAAAAACGTGTAATAATCTTTTCGATTGAAGTGGTGTTAAACAATGAAATGTTATGTGGATTTCTAGTGGTTTCGGGTATTGGATCGCCTACTATCCCACCGAATACTCTTTTTTGCGCTAAGAATAAGCAAAAAGATTTTATGGGAGTCCCTATTTCGAAAATTGAGGGTCCTATTTCCATTCCTATGAGAAGATCGATAGGTTGACTTATGTGGAATTTCGGATCTGCGAAGTTAAGACCAATAATATCTGTAAGTTTACTCTTTTCAATATTTTGTGAAGGCAAATTAGACGGAAGGGTCTTCAAAACTGGTGCCCATACATTCAAAGCTAAGGTGTAAACGAGAACGCAAAGTGAAAAGACAAAATTTTGTAGAAGTTTCTGAGACGATTTGGCTCAGTCCTGTAACATGAAGGCTTTTTTGATGATTTTCTAAATTTAATTGACAATTTTTGTCAAAAAAACACTTGCATATTTAGCATATTTTTTGCATATATTTTGCATATTTTTTGCATATATTTTGCATATTTTTGATATGACCCCAAATATCGAAAAATTTACCCTCAAAACGCCTAGATCCAAAATTTGAGTCCAATCGGAGAAGAAATAAAAAACATGCTAAAATCCGATGTCTACAAATCACATATTCATACAAAATGATCAATATTAACAACAATTCTTTTTTGTTTGCATCACATCATACGTATAATCCCACACCCACCCACTTGCATTATCCACCTACAGTCCCCCCTTTCATTTTCCAAAACAATCCTAGTTTTAATTAGTTTTTTTAATTTTAATATATACAGGACACAGCCCCTCCTACTACTTATGACTTTAACTTTTCTACTTATAACTTTTTTCTTTTAACACACTTCGATCACAACGGGGGGTTGTACGTTGGTTTCGGTTTGATCAGAAAACTTCGAATGACTTTCTTCTGTTTTGCATCGTCACATAAAACCTGTTTTGCATTCCAACGGTTATGGGAATGCAGAAACAGAAATGGCAAAATATACAAATTATGTTCTCGCTTGCTTGTTGGTATGTGTGTATGTACTAAAAACATACCGCTATGCTACAGTAGTGTACCAGATAAATAGCACACCTAATGGACAATAAAATAGCACACCTTTATAATAAATTTTTTGGACATTCATGTACATGCCTCCCCCGCCGTAATATCTGTGAATAAAAAGAGTTTAATTAGTAGGTATATTTTTAATTGGGCCTGAAAATACATAGCCTAATTTTGTGTTGAACGCCTTAACATCTCCAATGCCAGCCGGTGTACAGCCCTCCTGGTGAATTGCGAGGAACTGGGTCAACGAGAGCTTGCGGTGCAAAGTAGCCTGTAGGGTCTTCTAACAAAGGGTCGGAATAGGTTCTGCGTGGCAATTCATCGGTAATAAGGGTGTTTACTTTTAAAGCCCACGTGCCGTTTATGTTCCTGGACATAATCTTGAAGGTAGCAAATCGGCGACTCTGATATATTATCGATCTAAGACCAAGCCTTTGGAACGTTGAATAGGCCATTCTGGACATTGTGGCCGACTGACAAATGAGTGCTCGTACAGTCTTCCAAGAATCTACACTGTCGGTTGAGAGACGCACAAGGGCTGTGGGGATGAACACCAAATCCCAAGAGAATGAAGGCACCACAATGGGAGCTGGTTGTAAGGTGTTATCTAACTGTGGGCCCCATGTAATAAGGTGTGGTGTCGGTTGTCGCACCTTCTGCAGCTCGTCAAACTAATGCAGTCCGGTGCCAGATAACTACGGGCCAAACAGTTCCGACAGTACCCTCTCCGTTCAAGGTTTCGTACCTCTGAAAAGCAGACTGCTCTCTGAACCTGGGGCATGTCACGATGGCGTGATCGTCCTGGCAGAGCCCGCAGTCATATTGCCAGAAACTCGGCCGATCTCTTCTTTCCTCTCGTTTACCCGATCGGCTTCTTGATTGTTGTCGTCTTTGTGGCTGTTCTGGTTGTGACTGTTGTTGATGCTGACGTTGCTGTTGTTGACGTGGTTGATGTTGTTGATGGTTTGCTGTTGTTGAGGCTGACACTGCTGCTGTTGACGTGGTTGATGTTGTCGATGGTTTGGCTGTTGTTGAGCTACTTCTGGTTGTTGTGGGCGATTTTGTTGTTGTTGCCTGTTTGGGGGTTTTTCCTCCTCTTCTTCGTCCCAGTTATTGTTTTGGAGGTAGGCATACATATCTGAAATTAAAAGAGAGAGGAGTATCAAGTTTTTTTTAAGAAAAATGGGTCCGACTAGTCAGTCGGTAAATAGCTTGACAACTTTGGTTATGGTTCGACTAGAAATGCCAAGCGAAGTTTTGGTGTCTACCACTTTAATGTTATCGTCCACCCCCTTATATGTCTTAACAATTCGCCCCATCTTCCACTCAGTTGGCGACAAGCGATCATCTTTTACGACCACAAGATCGCCTTCTTTTAAATTGTCTTTCTGGTATTTCCATTTGTGTCTTCTATGAAGTGCAGTTAAGTATTCATTTTTCCACCTATGGCAAAAATGTTGTGAAATTATTTTAAGTCGCTTCCAGCGATTAACATGTCAAAGGTCGGAATAGGAAATATCAGGTTCTGCGGGTTCTAACATAGGTGCCTCAATGAGAAATTGAGCTGGTGTTAAGGGAGCTATTTCGTTAGGCTGGATTCAACGGTCTTGAATTCAGACAAGCCTCAACACGAATTAATATTGTAGTGAATTCTTCGAAAGTGAAATTAAGATTTGGAAAGCTTTTACGTAGATGTGTCTTAAATGATTTGACGCCGGCTTCCCACAATCCACCCATGTGGGGAGCGCCAGGAGGTATAAATTTAGACTATAAATTTTGATGAGAATTTTGGGTAATAGCTTGTGATCTGAGATTTTTCATAAATTCTGTTCTATCTTTTTTAAGTAATTCAGAGGCACCGACAAAATTCGTGCCGTTATCGGAGTATACACACGCCGGACAACCTCTCCGACCTATAAATCGAGTGAAGGAAGCAAAGAATGATTGCGTCGAAAGATCGCTAGTTACTTCGAGGTGGATTGCCTTGGTGGCGAAACAAATAAAAACGCACACGTAACCCTTCGTTATTAAACACGACATACCAGTTAAGTTTTTGATATTGAAAGGGCCGGCAAAGTCCACAGCAGTATTGTAAAAGGGTCGTGTTAGAGAAGTCCTCTCCGGCGGAAGAGAAGCCATGATTTGATTTTGATTGTGTTTCTTATACAAGGTGCAAATTTTGCAGTTACGAATAGTCTTTTTTACTAGAACCTTCAGTTTGAATATCTAAAACTCTGAACGTAAGACCCGAGTCATGAGCTGATTTCCCCCATGCATAGTTATTTGGTGTGTAAATTCTACTAGGAGTTGCGATAACTTGGACATATATGGTAACAAGATGGGATGCCTTTAATTTTCTGTTAAGGCAGGTGATTGAACAAGGCGACTGTTTGCTCTAATAAGGCCATTTGAGTCAAGATACGGATTTAAAGAACCAAGACCGCTACTGGATGGAAGTTCAGATTTTCTTTGCAATAACTTGTAATCATTTTCAAAATAATATTTTTGGGTTACCATGATAACTAGACGTTTAGCCTGTTGAATCTCTTCAAGGGAGTAATCGGGACAAGCTCGTAAGTGTCTTTTATAGTATCGCATAGCACATGCATATGCTCTATATGCTGTGTTTAACTTTGAGAAATTTACCAAAGGGTCTTTCTTTAAAAGTTCTTTTCTGCATCATCAGTAATGGTTGTAAAGGTGAGAACCTTAGCTGATTTCTCTACTAAGTTCGTATCTAACGAAATATTATTCGAGGGCCAGCTAGATTTTTGGTATTTTAACCATAAATTATGGGGTTTCAAATCGATCGGTGAACATCCGCGACTTGCTACATCAGCGGGCTTCGCCTCAGAGTCAACATGACGCCATCGATCATTACCAAAATTTTCAATAATTTCTGAAATTCTGTTACATACAAAAGTACTCCAATGACACGGTGGTTTTTTAAAACAAGCTAAAACTATTATGGAGTCTGTCCAATAATATGATTGAATATTCGACATCTGAAGATTTGTTATTATTGTAGAGGCCAACTTAGAGAGAAGTATTGCTCCACAAAGCTCAAGTCGTGGCAAAGAAATCTTTTTAATCTGTGTGACCCTGGAGAAATGTGTCAACACTTTTATTGGTAGTTTCTACCAGAATGTAGAGGGTCGCGCTCTGACGCGTCGCAGAATCCATGAATCTCAATTTGATTAGTTGAAGTGTACTTAATCCATCTTGGAGTAGTGATAATGTCAATTGAGAAAGCATTTTTAACAAAGTTTTGCCAATTTAATATTGTCATGGGCTTGAGAGTGTCATTCCAGTCTATTTTTTCTAAATAAATTTGTTGCATGATTAATTTGGCTACTACTATTACTGGAGCTAACCAACCACATGGGTCAAACAATTTGGCAATCGTAGATAGAACTTCCCGTTTTGTATAGTTAATCCTGTTTTCTATAGAAGGTGATGGGACCGAAAAACTATCCCCCGAAATATTCCATCTGATACCCAGGGTAGGCCGGGGCGATTTGTGTGGAAGGAAAAAAGTGATAGTGGGCGCCTGGAGTTTCTGATTCTTGGGATTGTACTGAGCAAAAAAGTCCACTAGACCATATGTCTTCGGTGAAAATCGAGCCCCCGGATTTTGACTTGAAATTTTTTTCAAGGATATTTTGGCCAAACCATATCTCAGAAACTTGACCTATCCTGAAAATTTCCTTTTGCGTTCTTAGTACACTCACCAAGGGCTTTCATCTCCAAAAGGAAATTTCCGCCCACTGACTTTGAGTCAAATTTTGTAGCACAGTGTAATTTATCGATATTTTCCAAAAATTTGCACATTCTCGGGGCCATAACTGCCTGAAGGTGCGTTCCAACGATTTTGCTGTGTTCTAGAGAGTTCTTAATTACTGTCTTGGCTACAATTTTTGTCTTTGTGTTGGATCGAAAATCTCAGTGGTTTGGATATTACCTATATGCCAAAATATCAAAAAAAACCTTGAAAAAAACTTCAAGTCAAAATCCGGGGGCTCGATTTTCACCGTAGACATATGGTCTAGTGGATTTTTTTGCTCAGTACAATCCCAACAATCAGAAAATACAGGCGCCCGTGGTGGTTTTCAAATCGCCCCACCCTAACCCAGGATCTTGGTAGAATCATTTTCAGAAAAATCTAGCCAATTGAGAGGCAAAAGGTGATCACTTGGCAAGTCCTTAATTATTTTGAGCTCATTTGAAGTCCATTTTCTAAGTTGAAAACCTGCCGAGTCAAAGGCAGAAATTAATTCTTTGCGAGAGTCTAACGCTTCTTGTATGGAATGACCTCCCGCTAGGACGTCGTCAACATTTAAGTTTTGTAAAATAACTGAAGCAGCTCGAGGGTATATATCTTTAATGTCTTCTGCTAATGTCATGAGAGTACGGAGTGCTAAAAATGGAGCGCAGTTCGCTCCGAAAGTGACTGTCGAAAGCTCATAATCTTCCACTGGGTCAGTTAGAGATTTCCTAAAAAGAATTCGTTGAAAACGAGTGTGATTTCTATCCAAGCGAATCTGACTATACATTTGTGTAACATCGGCATTGTAAACATATTTGAAGAACCTCCATTTTAATATCTGCAAAACAAGATCTTGCTGAAGTATGGGTCCTGCGAAAAGATTATCGTTGGGGTTTCTTCTGTTTGACGTGGGGCTTCACGCATTGGCTACTACCCTAAGTTTAGTAGTCAAACGATCTGGTTTAATCACCGCGTGGTGCGGCAAATAGTAATTTGGGGTCTGATCTATTTCCTCCCGTGAAAGTTTTCTCATATGACCCAGCTCTAAGTATTCTAATATCGCTTTGTCATATGAGTCTTTGATTTCTGGCGTCTTTGAAAGTTTTTTCTCCAGTCTATAAAACTGTGCGAGGGCTATATTACGAGAACTGCCGGGCTCCTCACAATTTTTAAAGGGTAGGGTAACCATATATCTCCCATCTTTATTTCGTTTTGTTGTTTCTAGGTAGTTTTGTAGTTTTGCTCTTCCACCTCCCAAAAACGTGTAATAAGCTTTTCGATTGAAGTGGTGTTAAACAATGAAATGTTATGTGGATTTCTAGAGGTTTCGGGTATTGGATCGCCTACTATCCCACCGAATACTGTTTTTTTGCGCTAAGAATGAGCAAAAAGATTTTATGGGAGTCCCTATTTCGAAAATTAAGGGTCCTATTTCCATTCCTATGAGAAGATCGATAGGTTGACTTATGTGGAATTTCGGATCTGCGAAGTTAAGACCAATAATATCTGTAAGTTTACTCTTTTCAATATTTTGTGAAGGCAAATTAGACGGAAGGGTCTTCAAAACTGGTGCCCATACATCTAATTCAAAGCTAAGGTGTAAACGAGAACGCAAAGTAAAAAGACAACATTTTGTAGAAGTTTCTGAGACGATTTGGCTCAGTCCTGTAACATGAAGGCTTTCTTGGTAGGCAATTTTAATTTGTTTCAAAGTTTTTCAGAGATGAAAGTAGATTGTGATCCAGCGTAAATAATTGCTCTGGCATCATATGATTGTCCTCTATTTTTGACCTGTACTATAGCAGTGAAAAGCAAAGTTGCACTAGGGTTATGTTCGAAAACTCTATGCTCTTGTAGAGTCAAGGTTGTAACGTTTTGTGGTTCTGTGGACTGTATTGTGGTTGTGAGAGCTGAAGCACTAGTACTAGGGCGCACTTCATCTCTTGCTAAGTTGTAATTTTGGGTTTGTTGTTGAGTGTCTGTTCCCTTATGTAACATGGAATGGTGTCTCATATTGCAAGTACGACAACCAAACCGACTTTTACATTCTTTGACACCGCGATTCGACGAAAGACAATTATAACAAAGGTGTGAGATCTTGACTAAATGAATTCTGTCATCTACTTTCTATGAACTGAGAACAATCTCTTATAAAATGATTTGCCTTACAAAGTGGACAATTTTGTGTATTTTGAGTCTTTTCTGTTAATTCGAAGTTTGTTTATTCACCGAACTCCCCTTATTTTGTGTCAATTTGACTAAGTATTGGCATATAAACTGTTTGCAAATTTTAATTTTTTCTAAATTCGGTTTTTTGTTCAGTGCTTTTTGTACTTGTAGGCTTAATATTTCCTACAGATTCTAATGTCTTGAATTTATGGGTCAAATATTTGTTCACCTGCTCCCACGTGGGCAAAGTTTTGCTGTCGTGCAAAGAGTTTTCGAATTCTTCTAGGAAATATCGAGATAGTTTTGAGGAGCAAAGATAAATAAGGATAGGGTCCCAACCCTTAGCATCAACATCTAGAGTCTCAAGAGTCTGAATACAACTATTAATGATACGTTGAAGTTTTTGAATTGTGCTACTTGAATCAAACGCTATATGGGGTAAATTAAAAAGAATTTTTATTTGCTCGTTGACCTGCATCCTTCTGTTTTCATATCGCTCAGTAAGATTCTTCCACGCTAACTCAAAGCCATCGTTTGTAAGTGGGACATGACTGACTATGTCTCTAGCTTCTCCTGTCGTTTTCTGGGTCAAATGGAAGAGTTTTTCAACGTTACTTAGTTTCGTATTTTTGATATATACGCTGTAAAGTGGTCTCGGAATGTAGGCCACTCGCTGTAACCTCAACTGAATGTGTCTGTATCACATGGTGGAAGTCTTGAAATAGGTGTAAATTCTACCTCAGTATTGAGCTTTTGCGTCATTTGAGATTCTCTTTTAACTTTTTCTTCTGCTTCTTTCTGCTTAACTAACTGAATTTGTCCATTAATCGCTCCTACAGCATTTTTGTAGGTGTCAATGGCTTCTAGATAATAAGTTCTTAGCTTATTTTTGTCAATTTCTTTTTCACCTTCCCTTGGGACATGATCCCTGCATTCTTCATACGCCCTTTTTGCATGGTCATAAACCGAATCTAACTGAACTCTTGATGCCTCTAATCTATGAATATCATATTCTGTCTTTGCTATACTTAAAATCGCTGCATAATCTTTTAAATCGTTAAGACAATTAACAAATTGTTCACGATTAAGTTTTGCCATTCATCTTTGTAAATTAGATCTGACTTTAGAACAAATTTGTTGATTCGCAAGAATTGACAAAGTAGTCCAATCAAGGGGACAAGCCTTTTTGTTATTGGGTGAAAAACAGAGTCAGAAAATTTTGTCTTAGAAAAATTTTGATATTAATTCCCAAATAAATTCACGACAACTGGATAATTTGTAGAGTAGAGTAAAATCGATAAATGTTTTCTCCAATGTTAGCACAGAGAATTAAAACTATTTGATGCCAAACATTTTCATTAAAAGAACGCAAGAAAAAGTTTTGAAAGGTCGAAAAATTTCAATCAAAATCCGCAAAAAATTTACAAAAATAAGTCGAAGAAAAATGTATGGTGGGTTATCCAGAAAATTAACAAATTCCCAAAGAACCGCAAAGTGCAGAAATAACAAGGTTGTATTAAAATCCTTTATTTTGTGTGTAAAAAGGCTTTAAATTGTTTGTTAAACAGCAAATTTTATCAAAAAAAGTACAATGATTTTTTGCTCGCAGTTGTTTTTTGAATAATTGTCTAAATCAACAACAATTCTAATGACGCTTTTATAAATAAATTGTTGAGAGAATGATTTCGCTTTAAACACAGAAGAATTTTTTTTATTTGTTGATATTTTTAGCTATTAGGCCTTTGATATTTCAGAGCAAATAAAACAAAATTTTATTGCTTTTTCATCCCGACGTTTCGTCGCTTATTTGGCGACTTTTTCAAGGGAATTCGTCTATTTAAAATAATAAAATTACAAATTACATTATATTACAAAAACACCAAGAAATTGTAAATAGTTGTACTTACAATAATAATTTACTAGACGCGTTACATTAATTTTATATTGAATAAACATATAAGACAATTAACACGACTTAAAACTATTATTACAGCTCGATTACATTAGTACAATTCCATAACTCGCGCTTATGTTGTCCGTATCTTCTTTTAGGTTCATGGTTCTGTCAATGTTTTGTTGTATTCTTAAGCTTTCAATTAGTATTCTCTTTTTCTCCTTTGTTTCTTTGTCTAATATTTTGACATTGTCAAAGTCAGGTGAGTGGCCGGTGTTCAGTGAGTGCTGTGCTAATGCTGTTGTTGCTTTTTGTTTTCCTATGTCCATTTTGTGCTCCCCCATTCTGATACTTAATGCTCTCTTCGTTGTCCCAATGTATATCTTGTTATAGGCCGTTTACATATAACCGGGTTAACCCAGTGGGTCTGGGTTTCAAATGTCATTTCCATTGTGTATACTTCAAATAAATCCTCATAAAGAAGGTTAACCCTGCAAAAAACTATAATCTAAACGCCGTATTACATTTTTCCTTGATATCTCCTTTGCACTGAATTTGGTAGACGACGTTGTTTTGTTGTTGTTTGTCGATTGGTGTTTTGGTGTTCGTAAATAGTGTGTTCAAGGTTACATTGGGTTTGTATGCAAAGTTTATGTTGTTGTTGTTAATTATTTGTCGAAGCTGCTTGTTGTCAAATAAGCCGGGTATGTAACGAACACCCTAAAAATTTTTTACTTCTTCATTATCTGTATTGTCAGATGTATTAGACGTAGTATTAGATGTAGTATTGGAAGTAGTATTGGATATAGTATTGGAAATACTGTTAGATGTATTCTTAGATTTTATTATATTTTCTTTCTTTATTTTGTATTTTACGTCTTCTATTAGTGAGTGTATTATCTTGATGGGAAAACTGTTGGTTTTTAGAATATTTGTTATTATTTTGGTGTTTTTATTATGAAATTGTGTGTCGCTGATATTGAGTATTCTATAGATTAAACTTTTCGCTGTATTGAGAATCTGTGATTTTGGTTGTGTTGCATTGTAGTTTATTATTCTGCCCGATGAGGTATCTTTGGTGTACCAGTCAAAGGTTATTTTTTCATCACATCTTTTTAATATAACATCGAGGTATGGTATTTCTTTCTCCTTTTCTAATTCTGTAGTGAACTGTAATTTGTTGTGGTATTTGTTTAATGTATATAAGATTTTCTCCGCATCGTCTTTATTAATTATTGCTAAGATATCATCTACATATTTGGCTATGTATTTGATACTTATGTCATTATGTTGTAGCTCGGCTATGGTTTCGTCAAGTAGGTGGTCTAA
Organism: Musca autumnalis; assembly: GCF_047663935.1. Taxonomy (NCBI): domain Eukaryota; kingdom Metazoa; phylum Arthropoda; class Insecta; order Diptera; family Muscidae; genus Musca; species Musca autumnalis. Next base: position 71,602 of record NW_027411669.1, read on the forward strand.
AACTATATCTGCGATTGTAGGTGAAAGGGAGTTTCCCATCGGCATTCCAAATATTTGATTGTAAATCTTGTCCTCGAATTTGAAATAATTATTATCTTTCAGACAGAATTGAAGAATTTGGAGGAACAGTCTTTTTGGAATCTGTGTGTGTTGTTGTCGTGTGGACTGGGATATTAGTAAATAATGATTTTTTTTTGTTTTTTTCCAACAATAATTGGTTTGGGTGGATATAAAAATGTCTTTGTAAAGAAACTAGTCAAGCAAGAGCAAAATCCCAGCAAACAATTTTAAATGTGAATTATTTTCGGTCAAAAAAAGTCCACATTTTTAGCGAAAAATTCTTTAGAATGTTGTAATGTTGATTCAAAATGGTTTAAAAATAAAAATTAATTATTTTAAATGCAAAATTTTTCTCAAAAATATTGCTTATTTGCAAAAAAGACGAAAATATTTTGTGTCAAAATCAAAATTTTTCATCCAAAAAATTTCAAATATGCTGTAAAAATGTATGATTATTAAAAAATATAGATAGTTTATACATTTTTATGAGATAAGAAGAAATTTTAAAGTGTCGGGTTTTCTAGGTTAGTTAACCTCAAATTTTTGAGCGCTTGTCCTCCAATCGTATCACTAAACTTTCCAATTTTATAAAATATTTCTTGTAATGTTTCTCAAGTTCTATAAATTCCCAAAGGAAATATGGCGTAATTTTAATATGTATGTTTCTTTGTATAATTGTGTTTGAAACAATTCCAAATTTTTCCAAGAAGGTTTTCCAAAATTTCCAATTTGTTTGTAAAAGATATCAAGAAATTTCCAAATTTTCCCAAGTTTATGACGGACTTATTTTGTATGTATTGGTGTTTAAGAGTCTTGATTTAAAAAATTATTCCCATATGTAAATGAAGGTAAGTATATTGGCAAAGGGTCTCTCAAAGTGGAGTTACAAAATGTGTCAAAGTGTCAAATTATTTAATATGGAACCGAAGAAAGCACCAGGGTCTTGAATTTCTTCCTTTAGGTATAACTCCGCCAATGCTTTTTGGTTGTATAAAAAACTGTATGGGTACTCACTTTGATCCGCTTTCAAAGGGTCCAGGGTAAGTACATGGGGGGTTTTAACCTTTTGTCCGTCTGTCCGCCTTTCCAAATCCTCAGCTCCAACTCTCGAACTGATTGTTTGTTGTTGGTTTGTTACGCGTCACCGTATTCTCGTTTAGTTTTTATTGGTTTGTTTTTGTAGATATTGTTGTGTGTTGTAGAAATTGTATGTTTTAGTGTTTGAATGTTCACTTTTATTCTTGTAGTTTTGAAATTTTTTATTTAGTGTAATAAGTTTGTTTAAATATGTTGTTTTTGTGTTCACTGTGTAGTTTGTAGATTTAGTGTTTAATTTTAAAAAATATATATTTTTAAAACTTTTTGTTTTTTCTTTCGTTCTAGGTTCCACTGTACTGTTTTCCGCTGATACGTTCCACTGTCTTGTAATGTTCACCGTATTTGTAAACTTGTTCTTTTTATATTTTTTTCCAAATTATACTGTTCTTTTTATCCAAAAATTATTCACTCTGTTCACTGTTTTGTTGTTTTTGTTTTAAGCTTTTTCTACGTTGTAATTTCACTGTTCCACTGTGTGTTTTTGTTGTTGTAGGATTTTTTCACTATTCACAAAAATTCCACGTCTTTTGTGTAAAATTATTTTTGTTGTAATTGTTAAGATTTCTTAACTTCACTATCTGGCTCGATATGGACCAAATGTTTAGCAGTTTGCCTTTTTTGCACTTGTTACCAATAGACAAGATCTTTTTTTTTTTTGCTTATTCTCAAATTCAATTTCAACTCTTTATTTACAATTTAGTTTAGGTTTTGTATGTACAAATGGTTTACATAGGTAAGTATAGCACTTTTTCAAGGTATGTATTTTATTTTCTTTTTCTTTAGGTATGGTTTTTCAAAGGTAAGTATTTCGTAATAAAATAACAGGTAAGTAGAAGGTTTAGAGCGTTTACGCTGGTAAGTATGAAGGTTTATGTATGCCTTTTTGTTCTTTTTGGGTAACTTCAATATGCAAAATGCTGTTGTTGTAGCAGAATTTAAACCTACGTAGAAGCTTAAGTTCAATGCTGGGTTGGCAGCCGCTGGCCGAAACACTATGGTTCCGGGTCAATCCGGTACGAAAGAACCCGCTGCCGTGGGATTGCGAATTTTTGTGTTTTTCACAGGTGAGTATTAGTAATTACAGGTAGGTATTTTTGTACAAATATTTACAATTCAATTTAACTTTTCACTGTACCAATATTTAAAATGACATTAACTTTTTTATTTATACTTTTTTTATTTTAACACACTCCGATCACGACGGGGGGGTTGTACGTTTGTTTCGGTTTGATCAGAAAACTTCGAATGACTTTCTTCTGCTTTGCATATTCACATAAAACCTGTTTTGCATTCCAATGGTTATGGGAATGCAGAAACAGAAAAATATGCAAATTATGTTCTCGCTTGCTTGTTGATATGTGTGTATGTACTAAAAGCATAGCGCTATGCTGCACTAGTGTACCAAATAAACAGCACACTTAATGGGCAACAAAATAGCACACCTTTATAATAAATTTTTTGGACATTCATGTACAGTGACAGTGGACACGTACCCTATCATTACCTAACTCTTCTTCACAAATATGACAGAATATTTGATTTTGAAATGAAAGTTCCTCTACATCATTTAAGGGTATCATTGGCTTACAAACAGATAGGTAATTTTTATAAATTTGTTTACATTCAAAGTCTAAGTTTTAACAAATTTAACTGCTGCGTCCTCTCCTACATAAATTTGTTCCCGGTGAATGAAGATAATTGTTGCCTTAGTAACCTACAAAAGTATACAAAAAATTATAAGTATATTTTCCTTTGTTTCTTTGTTTATATGTATACGTACGCTGAGGTATTTTTAACCAGATTTAGGTGCCAATTTTCATTTTTTCCCGCAATAAAAGGTTAATGTGGATATTCCTTTCTTGTTGTGTGATATAGTACGGCCCAATAACAATATTTTTTATTTTTAACTTGCTTCTTAGTCAGATCTTAGTAATGAATAAATCTAATGTGAATTCATTGTTTTTCCCAACGTTTCGTCAGTTTATTTCCGACTTCTTCAGAGAATTTTATTGAAATTTTCTGTTAAAACAAAGCAGCATTGAATATACATTTTCATGTGGACGTTTGATTACATTTTTTACTTACAATTAGTTCATCTTACTTTAATTAATATCTATAAAAAACGGGACTTCACAAAACACGCATTGTATAAATAATAAATAAATAAATAATTGCAATTAAGCTATTGCAACCGAGTATTGCAGTTTGGTGGTGTATTTGTCTCCTTTGGTGTTTATTGACATTTGTATTCTCTCTTGAATACGTAAGCTTTCCAATATATATCGTTTATTTTCATTTTTCTCTTTGTCTAGTATCTTGACGTTTGTCAAGTCAGCTGTGTGTTGATTCAGCACAGCATGTAAATGAGCTGTGCTAGTGCTGTGTATAATTATTAGTTCGATATTGTCCTCAAACATTTCATTTATATTGTCCGACATTGTTATTTGTTGGGCATTTGTTGTATGGGATAGATTGTTATGTGTTACATCTTCACCTGTCATTTTGATGTACTCCCCGGTTAATGACAAGTGCACTTTTAATAAATTATATTCGGCGACATATTTCCTTATGAGACCCGTTAGGTTTCCTTTAACGTCCTTTAGAAAAATGTCAATATCAACACATTCTTTATCAGGTTTGTATTGGTAACTTACAACTCGATTTCCAAATTGATCACTTTCAGTTTTTTATTTATCACATCAAACTGTTATTTTTATGATTTATTTCCTTGCAGTGATTGTGCCACGCCTTCACCTGTGCATTACAATATTCACAAAACTTATTTTCCACTGAAAATGTTGAGGGATAAAAGTTGTCATTAAATTTGGTGTTTATATCAAAGGCTGAAGATGTTGAATTATACACATTTTCACCAAATTGACGTTTCATTTTAACCGTTGAAGGTGCTGATGGGTACACGTTTTCATTGAATGACGTTTTATTTCTCTTAGAGGATGTATAGTGTTCAACAGTTATTAGCGAACTGATTATGTTGCTGTATTGAAACTCTGCTTAATTCGTAGATTATTCAGTGTGCTTAATTCGTAGATTGTTCAGTGTATATAGCCTTTTCATAAAGTAATCCCTTCTTTAAAAGCTACATATGTTTTTTCAATATATTCTTTTTCAAGTTCAAGACGACAAAATAAATACAGACGTTGTGTGTTCCAATAACCCAGATTCATAACATTAAATCAAAACAAATTGACGAAATTAACCACGCCGGCGTGTCGTCTTGGAAGTCACTCCAGCGACACCTCTAGAAGATCATTTCCGCGATAGTTCTAGAAATTAAAAAAATTCATTTTTTATTTATTTTTATTTAATTTTTTTATTTTAATTTTTTTCTTCTCTTTCAGAGAAATTATTCTTTGCAATTTCCGCCTACATTAATTTTGTCATTTTAAGAATGTGATGTTTTTTTGCCTGCCTTGGGAAGCGAACCCGGACCTTCAGAGTGCAAAGCGAGTATGCTTACCACTGCACCACCGCCTCATATAATCATCAGATAGAAAATGTTCTATATTTGTTCAAATGTGTTGAATCATTAAATATATGTAAACAATCGCCTTGCAAGTCTATTGCTATTGTTTGTGTTATTCACCAACGATCTTCCTTGGCGTGTCTCCGGGGTGACTTCCTAGGCGAGGGAGTGCGAAACTCACTTCCAATTGCTGGCAGGGTTAAAGGAAATTAAACGACATACATTCAAACGCAATGCCTCAGCAATGGTCATCGATTTCTTATTTGTACACATTGATTTTTTTTTCGCAGCTATTCCCCTTAATGCCCCTAATCATATATGCATTCATATCCAAATCCATTGACAAGATCAATTTAAAGTAGCCAAAAATTCAATCCACCCTTCAATTCATTATTAAAGGCTTTGTCGCCTTCGTCAAATAATAATAAACAAATCGAGAAGATCGATCGAGAATCAAACACCATACATACAAACGCAGAGTACCCACCCAGGCACTTGTCGTTTGACTTTAACTGTTGTGACTGCTGATCCATTTCAAAGCAAAAGGACCAAGCCATATACACACAAACATACATATTAAGTCATTGCCTCAACAATGGTCATTGCTTCAATCGAAGGGTTGCAGATCAATGCTTCCTACTTTTGTTACAAATATAAACATAGGCAACATTCATACAAACATATGGTTAATGCTCTAGCTAATCTTAAAGCATTCGATGCTTTCCCTTTTCAACCTCTTACGCATAAAAAAGTGCTACAACATAATGCCAATACATTCCTCATAACTGCAAAGAATCAAACATACACACGCACCCAAATATGTTTTAATATCCCAAACCATCCTTTCAATCCAATATTCAAGTCTTTCTCAACTCTTAACTTGACTTCTGAAATAAACAAATCGAAAAGATGTAAATGAATTCATTTGGGTCGTTTCGATATTTGCACTCAAAGAAATTCTTGTTGCGTATAGTTTCAATCATAATTATTTAAACCCAACTGATGATGACTCATTTATTTCACAACATTGGGAAATTAGATCAAAGAACTGGCAAACTGACGGACAAGCGTTGATTTTAAACATGATTGAACATGCTTACGGACAGACGGACAAATGGAATTCCAAAAATTTCCCACGGTCAGCGGACGGACGGACAAACAGGACCACCCACGTTGATCATGGAGACGGACGGACAGACGGAATTCCAAAAAGTTCCCACGGTCACGAGGACAGACAAACGGGACCACCCACGTTGATCATGGAGACGGACGGACAGACGGAATTCCAAAAAGTTCCCCATGGTAACACGTGTTATTTGTTTATATTACGGACAGGCAGACGGAATTCCAAGAATTTCCTACGGTCACACATACATACATACATATTTTCTCAGTGTACCACCCACGTGTTTGTTAGTTTACATAAAGTATCAAATTACATATTTGTTTACAGTATGTCGGCATTTCCTTTGATTCAGAACATATATTTATTAACTACTTACCAACAACTTTCCCGCCTTTTTAAGCGTCCCTTACAAAGTTCTGTTGATCTGCAGCTTTCACTTGTTTGATCGTTTGTAGCGTCGGTCTTTGAGTGGGAGCTTCGCTGTTCACACATAGCCATTTCTCTGCTAGCGCCACTTGTGTTGTCGATTCCTCTTTCTGCTATATTCTTTGATGGGTTAGCACAGTGGGGTAAAACAGCACATTGTAAATTTTTAATAATTAACCCAGATATGCCCATTGCTTGATCGTGATCATTTTAAAAGTATTTTTATATTATTTTAGAAGCAAATGTGAAATAATAACAGTATGTTTATATGTTTTTTAAAAATTTTTTGAAAAAAGTGGTTTTCGAGGCCACTTTTGGACACAGGGTTTTATCTTATAACTGGAAGTTATGGGACACAAAACATTTGACATATAGTCCAAAGACACCTTTTCGGCATCTAGTTAACGTTTTTTCGTAGTAGGCTCCACATCGTGTATGTTTTCGTTATAAAACTACCCAATAATTACTCGATCATAACGCAAATCATTGTAAAAACTAAGCGATAGGTGGCAACTTCGATGAACTAGACCTCAAAACTCAAAAATAGTAGCTCAAAATAATGGAATCACATAATATCCCAAGAGCTACATATGTGTACTGAGTATATCACCAAAATAAACGGTACTTTGATAAACATAACATATCAAATTACCAAGAATTTTGTGTGTCCTATATATAGGACGCTGGGCATATCTGGGTTAATTTTGAAAATTATGTTTCGATAATTTTTTAAATATAAATAATTGGTAGTAGGGTTTTTGTAATTTGTGGACAAATTCACCCTACATTCGGCATTGATTGTGCATATTGGAGCAGAGAATATATGTGAAAAATATTTGGTTTTCGAAATTTTTATGTTGTTTTTGGCAATATTTGTTAAACTTTTTGGAAAATTATTTGAGTCTCCGTAGTTTTGGTATTTTTGGACAAATACACCCTACTTTTGGCATACTCTGCACCAACTTGTCAGCCGAACTATATATATTTCAGACAAATTAGTTGATTTGCGTTGATTTTCTGACGCAAACGTTAATGTTTTCATATTAATAGCTTATTTGTCGCTGGAGTTTGGACAACTACATCCTACCATTGGCTTATCTCACCTTATCATACATCCTACACTTGGTAGCACACACACAATCCCGCGACGGCCGGTTCTATGCACCGGATTGACTCGGAGGAATCTTCGACCAGGGGCCGTCACTTCAACAATTATGTGTTTGTGTTCATGTATTTTTTCACCATGGGAGCGGCAATTTATCCCGGAATGCCTGCTCCGAGCTCTTCTGGTCCGTGCCGGGGTAGAAATGAACCTCGGGCCAGTATGGATCTGTTCCGTTTGCCAGATCCGCATCCACCACATGTCAACAATGGTGAGATGTAATGGATGTATGGAATGGGTGCATTTTCGTGGGTGCTCTGGCCTTAGTAGCACCCGGGATTACAGCGACAGGTATGTTGCTGCTTGCTGCGTCAGCACATCACCCAGTGCGTCTTCTACGTCGTCGTCGGAATACGAGAAGCCCCCGCAGTCTCCCCAACAACAACAACAAATGCAGCATCTAACACCACATGTTGTTGTTCAACGGCCCGGAAATGCATCATTCCTGCAATTCAATTGAAACGGTCTCCGCAATAAGGTCAGTGAAATTGTGGACTTTATGAGTCAGAAAAACATAATGGTCGCCGCGATCCAGGAAACAAAGCTCACCGCCACCTGTAGCTTACGTTGTGATGGTTACAACGTTTTGCGGAAGGATCGCACAAGAAGCGGAGGAGGAGGACTTGCCTTCCTAACACAACAGTCTGTCCAGTACAGACCTATCTCGCTTGAGCTTGGCTCTAGAGACCCATACATGGAGTATATGGGGGTAGCAGTAAAGTGTGGTACTGCCGAGGTAGAGGTGCTTAATGTGTACATACCGCCGATGAATAGCTGTGTCCGGCGTTATATGCCCAATATTAGTTTGCTTTTAGAGGGCGATAACCGTCTGGTGCTAGGGGACTTCAATGCCCATCATGAGCTTTGGTACTCCGTCCTAGGTAATGGCCAGAGGGGTACAGCGCTGGCAGAGCAAATCGATAGCTCCACGTTTTGCGCTGTGAATGAAGACGCTCCTACGAGGTTTAGAGGAAACTGCCACAGCTCGCCAGATATCACCATTGTGGCACCAGGCCTGATAAATGACGTATCCTGGCAATCCGTCATTTCCCTTAGTTCGGACCACCTCCCTATCATCGTTTCCGTAAACACACCCCGACTTCATAACCTCTGAACGCCGTACTTTCCTGAACCATGGGAAAGCTGAGATTTTACCAATTAACGCTTCAGACAATTGCCCACCTCCTCGGATCCTCGGGTAGCTGAGAGAACTTTCCGAGACATCATCACTAAAGCAGCCGCTCGCTACATACCTGCTGGTCGAGTACCCGAAATAAGACCAAATTTCCCAGCAGAAGCGACGGGACTAGCAAATGAACGTGATGGGCTTCGTCGTACGAACCCCGAAGACCCAAGAGTTAGATAACTTGCTCTTGAAGTCAACAGGCTAGTGGGCGAACATAAGCGTAAAAACTGGCTAGACCATCTGAAGCAATGCAACATTGGTGGAGGAATAATTAAATGTTGGGCAACGGTTAAATCACTCTCGAGTCCGGAAAAGAAGGATGACAGAACGGCTGTTACTTTCAACGACGTGACAGTAAGTGTGCTACGCGGTATAGGAATACTCCTCCAGCCACCACAATGTACGATGAGCGATGTTGCAGATGCCATGCGAAACGCTAAATCATCCAAAGCTTTGGGCCAGCACCGAATATCGATGGTAATGCTTAAGCAGCTGGATGAACCTGGAGTCGAGTATCTACTAAGTGTTCTCAACCTATCGTTAGCCACCCATGTTGTACCGGATGCCTGGAAAGTTGGCAGGATGGTCCCGCTACTGAAGCCTGGCAAGGATGCCAGCAGAGGTGAATCGTACAGGCCGATTTCACGCCTGTCGCCAGTAGGAAAGATCCTAGAGGCGCTACTCCTCCCCACGATGCGAAGGTGTTTTCCTGTTGCCCAACATCAACATGGATTTCGGAAAATGCATAGTACTACAACAGCATTAGACGCCATATCCACACATATCAGTAGAGGACTGAACCAGAAAAGGCCGTGCGACCGAACAGTCATGGTGGCTCTTGACCTATCGAAGGCCTTCGAAACCGTCAACCATGCCAAGCTGTTCGAGGATATTGAGAAAACTAATCTCCAGCAATGTTTGAAACGTTGGGTAATCAACTATATGTGTGGACGCTAGTCGTTTGTAAAATTCAAAAACAAGAAGTCCAAAACCTGTAGAGTGAAACAGGGAGTTCTCCAAGGAGGGTGATATCTCCGGAACTGTTTAACCTCTACCTTTCTGAAATTCCACACCCTCCAGACGGCATAGAGATCGTCATGTATGCGGATGATTGTACAATCTTGGCGTCGGGTTCTATCGTCGATGACATATGTGATAGGTTAAATGTCTACATAGCTGACCTAGTGCAGTTCTTCGATCTGAGGAATATGAAAATATCCGCCGCTAAATCCACAGCCACGCTGTTCACCACATGTACGGCTGAGATGAGGCTGCCACTGAACATATTGGTCGATGGTGCACTGATTCCGACCACTAACTACCCTAAAATACTGGGTGTAACGTTCGATAGCATGTCCAAGTCCTCCGCGAATGCAGGGACGTACCCAGGATTTCATTTCGGGGGGGGGGGGGCCACCTGAACAAAATTTTGAAATTTCATGTTAGCGAAAATTTCTTATTTAGCAAAGACGTAAACCTTATTTTAGACTTATATTACTGATGAAATAATGTTCATTACTATATTTTAATTAAAATGACGTACGACTTCTTGGCCAATGTCCCTTATCTTTTTGACAATATATCAGAGTTTATATGTTTTCAAAACAATGAATATATAATTAATCGCATATATTTTTGGGTGTATCATTTATCAAATAACTCACAACTACAGTTAATGTTATGTAATTCAGTGATATCACTTCGGTAAGACCAAAAGAAAGAATATACAATCGGAAAACCTTAGAAATATCTTTACATTTAATTTTGTTTTTTGCAAGGAACGTTGAAGACATTTCCTTTGTTTCCTACTTCACAAAAGTTCAAAATCACGGCTTTAATTTTCCACTCCAATTCTGTTGAGCAATTTATGGAAGGAAAATGGGATTAGTACAGAATTGATTTATGCAGAGGGAACGTTCGGATATCATTACGTTATCCAGTAATATTTTTTATATTTACAGGTACATATATTTAGGAGTTATACACATAAAGGAAAAAACGCCCAGACACGTGTCTTCTTTTTTGCCTTTTATCACGTTGCCATGTCAGAATGTGGTCAATTTCGGAAATTCAATCGTTGTTATTGTCATAAAGAAACCAATTGTAGTTATTTCCCTAAGTATATTTTGGTGTCCAATCGTAGATCTTATCGCAAAGAATTTCTGAAGGCTGATAGTGGTTTTCTTGATAGAGAACTAATGCTGAGCAATAGTGAGTCTATCCATGATGAAATTCTAGCACCCAATCGCGAGACAATTGTCGGACTTCTCTAATAGAAATTCTGGTTTCCTATCGTGGATCTTCTCATAAGTTGACCATGAACTAGGAAAACTCTGGCAATCAGTCTTGAATTCTTTTAAAATGAAATTCTGGCGCCGATCCACGGTCTATACATATGTACATTCTTTTAGCAAAAATCCATGAACACAATTTTTCCCAATCTACATTTTTATACTCTCAGCCTTTAGTCAAAATGTGCCTAATCGAAATAATGGTATTAAGGGCAAAGAGTGTTTGGAAAAAATGTGTTTCAGAAAATTTGGAGCCCACTTAGCTATGTTTGTCCATCTGGGTGTCTGCCTGGAGAACACGATAATTCTCGAACAGATCAACCGATTCTGTCCAAAATTTGGCCTTTGCGATATTTTGTCCAAATTTCGATCAACTTCGAATATGGACAATATCGATCCACTCTTTCGATATCCTTCCACAGAGTATTTCTAAAATTTTCAGAGAAGTGCAGTTTAAGACCTCTCTGAATAATTAGTAAATATGTCTTTACTTCATTTATGCTAATATTTTAGTTATAAGTAAAAACATGAAATAAATAAACGCTTTGCTTTTTTGCAACAAGCGTTTTCGGGTCCCCTATTACTACAGTACAAGTTTTTTCAGGGGCAAGTCCATACTTCCAGAGAAAATGGCCCGAAAGCTGTGAAGAACACCTACGGCAATCATGTGTAGTGCTTGGTGCGCACGACTACTTTCGCACCGGATACTGCGTTGGTCCAAACTTTTTTTATCGCGGTATTTCTGCGAGCCTTATATAAAGTTCGAAGAGTGGTGATTTTCGGTCTATTCCTTCTGGTATTTTCCCTCAAATTTCAAGAATTTTAGCTAAAGCGGTATGTGCGATTTTTCTTGAATGTAGCAACAGATTTGGACCAAACTTTGGATTTAGTAATATTTTTTCCAAACTTAGTTATAGCTAGAACATGAACCACATTGGTGAAGAACGGAAATTACTGGTGGGCGCAATATCTTTTAAAAGGAATGACCCCCAAAATAATATCTACTTCCAAAATAAACTATGTTCGTCCGGTTCATTTCTTCAGGTACCTTCTCCGCAACAGTTGTGATTAATTATAAAATCTATATTTTGTTGGCAAGTTCATACGTCCGCAAATGGCTACACAATTCTGAAAATCTCCTAATACGTAGCTTTGGGTTAAGGTCGATTTGTCCATAGATGAAAGATTCAGTTCACACAGGCTCAGGGTATATTCCTGTTCGTAAACCGACTGATACTTGTTGAGATTTTGACTAAGAAGAATCTGTTTCCGATCAGTTTTTTTTATTTCGTTTGTCGTGACAAAGTCCTTTGCCGAAGAAGGAAAAAGGAAAATTTCTATGTACATCCATTGAAAGTACTTCCCAAAATACAATTCAAAGAGTAATCGACAGAAAAATCACTGAAGATGACATTCAATGTAATTTCGAAATATTGGAAATAATATGCAATACATAAAATATAAACATTGATTTCAATCCCAATATTCTTGATTTTAATAACATTCGAAAGGTCGAACAAAGCATAAAAATACGTTAGAAAAATTATTTTTTGTACAGTAGACATTTACTGCTTTGTAGCAAGAGACCAGTTTCAAATAATCCCAAAGGACGACACTGAGGTGGAACAGAAATTATATCATAAAAAATGGTTGGTATAGTTTTTTTTTGCAACATTTAAATATAATAAAAAAATTTGTAATTGTTATGCTGCACAAAAACTATATACAAAAATTTAAAGCCACAAAGATTAAGCAACGATTTTATCTTTTATTGTCGAATTGCACTTATCAAAAATTTCACAAACAAAAGATCGCAAGAATGTTTTTCTAGATGTTGTTTATAAGGCGAAGTATTGGACGTAATATACAACAATCGTTCAACAAATACAAAAAAAAAACATCTTGTTCTGAACGCAGTAACACTTTCAGTCAGCCTAAAATTACGAATAAACGCTTAAACAACACCTTAAAACTTAACAGCAACTATGCGGAAAATTTTTCAACAGCCTGTGTTCATTAGTCTTTATACTTTCAAATATGTAGGAGAATAAGTATAATAAAGTAGTTAAAAATTTCTCTGTAATACTTCCTCCAAATACTTTACATATTTCTTGAAAAATTTAAAACATTTTAAAATTTTATTCAATAATTCAAAATATTGTGTAGCATAAGCTAATATTCTATGGGATCGAAAATCATTTCGCCCCCCCCCCCCCTGGCTACGTCGGTGCGCGCATGCCACAGCTATTTGCAATAAGATCAGAAGTAGGAACAAGGTTCTCAAGTCGCTGGTCGGCAGCACTTGGAGTGCTGATAAAGAAACCTTGTTGACCACCTACAATGCAATAGGCCGGTCTGTGGTAAGCTATGCGGCGCCAGCGTGGTCCGCAAAGGTTAGCGCATCGCAGTGGAAGAAGATTCAAACCTGCCAGAATGCCGCCCTGAGGACTGCAACAGGGTGCCTCCTCATGTCACCAGTGGACCAACTTCATGAGGAGGGGAAGGTTTTACCGGTGCGTCAGCACAATAAGATGTTGTCGATGCAGTACCTGCTTGGGTGTTACCGCAGTGAGCATCCCTGTCATGATTTAATGGACAGGCACCCCCACCCAGGCACGTCAGGAGAGACCTTCATGATCTAGAGACCTCTCAAAGGCATAAAAGATAACCGCTAGATCAACGAGCCTATCAGGCAGTCTTGAATCGCATTCACACCAACATGGTTGCACAAGCAGTACGAAGATACAGTGTGAATGCCGTACTTGGAAACCACGAGTGGTTTTAGCTCAGTTAAGATCCGGACGATGCAGCTGCGTCAATTCGTATTGGGCCAGAATTGACGCCACGATACCCAACATATGCCCAGCATGTGGATTGGGACCACACGATACTCTGCATTTATTCAACTGCCCAGCTAACCCCACTCACTTGTCTCCTCATTCTTTATGGACGCAACCAGTCCAGGTTGCCGAATTCTTGAGTCTGGACACAGAGGAACTTGATAACTGAAATAATACACGAACGAACATATATGAGTTGCTACAACAACAAACTTGGTAGCACCATATACCTTCTCGTACATTTGAGATTTTTTATAATTTTTGTCCAATTTAAAGTAGTTTTTGTTCGTCCTGAAGAAGTTTCTTTAAATTTTCTCTTATTTCGTTTTATTATAATTTCAAATATTATTAAATTTCTTATTTTCTTTGAGCTACAGCAATTTGTGCTTCAAATGAATTTTCGCTTTTCACCACTCCTTGTAGTTTGTTGCAAATTAAATTGTAGATTTTCGGTGATTTTTGCGCATTTTGATATAAAATGTCAGCGTTTAACTCAGAATTTTAATTGGTTTAATTTACCTTTGTAGCTTTCCACATTCATTGTGTTTGAAACAATGCGTCTTTAATTCTATCCTCGTTACAATCTGCATACTCCTATTTTATTACAATTGAACTGTCAAAATGCAGATTCTAACGAGTATCGAATTACCGCCAACGCCACCTTTCAATGTTATTATTCTCACTCATCTATCGCCTACCAACCAAACCAGGTAATCTGTCTACGCTCTCTCTATATTATTTTGTACTTATTTCCCTCAATAAAGCAACTGCTTTTTAGTTTGAATTAAATCATTAAAACGTTCGTGTTTTATTTGGATTTTATTTTCACGCAATTTCGGCTTAAACATTGGTCCAATCGAGCCTGGATAAGAGCGTTGGATACTCTTTTATAATTGGTTTTTTGGTTTTTGTTTCTCGCAGCTATCGTTATCATCATCATTAACCTCATCAACATCAACAACACCATTATCATCATCTCTATTATTTACATAAATACATCAAAACACAGGTAGATCAGTGCAGTGATTTTTTTTTAATTTGTGAGCTCGCGAAAAAAAATAACAAAAAAAAAGTAAACAAACAAGAAATTTTATATTTCTTTAAATATTTTTTACAACAACAAAAAATATCGACCGCTTTACAACGCGTCGCGTATCCCTTTTTCTGAATCCGTCTATCGTTCGATTGTTTATTAGCCGCGGACGGACATAATAGTGATCAATGAAAAAAGAAAAAAAATCTAAAAATTATTTGCAAAATTAATATTTCAAAAAGTGCAATTTTTACTTTTGAGTGGAATAAAATATTTTAATAATTTATTTAAATTGATTTGGTGGTGTAATATTATAAATAAATAAAATTATAAATAAATAAATATTTCATTTATTTCCACTCACTCTAGTGTTCATTTGTTTGCCTAATAAGAACTCAAAGACACCACACAAAATACCCCAAATAATTTTTTCGCATATTCCCTTTTTTCGCTAGTCAATAATACACAATTATATTTACATATTTACGCGTAAACATACGTACGCTTGGCGGTCAATCGTTAGTCTATCGTTTAGCCATACACACACGCTAGCTACATACAGACCATTGGTATAGGCAACCGTCGCTTGCCTATTATAAACATACATACGTTTTGTTATTTCGTTTCTCTTTTATTACATGTGCGCTACACAAATCGGTTCGGTCGATTGTGGTTAGTTAATGCGTTTGTTATAAAGGAGAAATATTTTTTGCTAATTATATTAGTAGTGTGTGTGTAGTGAACAAATATTGGAAAAAAATAAATATCGTGCACCCTACAGTCCGCATTGGTCGACATTTTTATCGGTTCGTATAAATAATAATTTTTCATATTATTTTATATTGAACTAAATATTTTTTCGAAAATTATTGATATTTTCGCTATTTTTTGATATATATAAATCTTTTTATTGATCTTTTTATATATTATTATATACAAATATTTTAATATTTCATGCGATTTAGCAAATTTTGGTACTTTTTTTTGATTTTTCGTGGGAAATAATTTTGGTTTTTGCGAATCTTTGTGACATTTCGGTCATTTTTTTGGAAAATTGAGCAATATAGGTATATCGTTTTTTTTCACAAATTGTCGATTTTTGGGGAATTTTGAGCGGCTTTGAAAATTTTTATTCGAATTTTTGTTGGAATTTTGTACCATTTCTATAATTTTGTTGGAAAATTATAGGGATTTTCGGAACTTATTGATTTTTTTTTTTGGAAATTTCTAGTTAACATTTGTGCTATTTCGAGCAATTTGTTGATCTTTGAGAGAAATTTCGCAAAAAATTGCTATTTCGTGCAACTGAAGTTCGGAAATTTTGGTCGATTTTAATTCTTTTCTAGAAGAAATTGGTTTCTCTTGTTAAGAATTAGGTCGTTTTTCGTATAAAATTTTAATCGTTTCCATATTTTCGTTGCTTATAACCCTGATTGAGAAAAACTAGTATTTTTGAGAAATTTTGGATTTTT
This sequence comes from Musca autumnalis, assembly GCF_047663935.1. NCBI lineage: Eukaryota > Metazoa > Arthropoda > Insecta > Diptera > Muscidae > Musca > Musca autumnalis. The sequence continues at coordinate 87,780 of NW_027411669.1, forward strand.
TTTTGTGTTTTTTTAATAAATTCAACAAACATGTCGTACACTCCTTTCGATAGTTTTACCAGAGTTTCAGATTCTTTCTTGAAATTTGTTGAACATATTCGGGCAATGAAGCCAGAGGAAATTAACCTCTGTGCGTTGGAAGTTCGTAGCGTCGAATTGGAAAAGGTTTGGAAAGATACTAAGGATAAGTTTAATTCGTGTATGCTCTATTTGGAAACGTCTGAGGATACAACTAAAGATATGATTGAGTCTGCTGATCACAAATATGAGGTCGTGCATCAGGAATACATCAAATGTTTAACAAATTTAAATGTTCAACTGTCTCAATTACGAGGTTCTAGGAAATCTTTGAACTCTTCTCTAAGTTGTTCAGTAGCTTCGCTAATTTCGCAGCATCCCTGTGATACTCCAGGAGGATCACAGTTCCATGATGCAGCGGTAGATAAATCGAGCTATTCTACTCATACTTCCAATGAAGTAGGTGCAACTAGCTCCCCAATATCAAGTATTGGGAATCCTAGTGGTCGTCAGAGTTTTATAGATCCACTTAATAATGACAGTTTTCATATTCTAGCATTACCTCCGTGTGATGTAGATGTTTTCGAAGGAGATTTTCAGGCTTGGCCTACGTTTAGGGACCTTTTTACTGTGGTGTATATAAAAAACTCGCGTTTGTCCGATATAGAGCGTCTTTGTCATCTCGTGCGCAAAACTAGCGGAGAGGCTCGAGAAATCGTCTCGAAATTTCCGTTAACACACCGCAGTTTCGGCCTAGCGTGGAATGCGTTAAAGGATAATTATGATAATCCTCGTTTACTTGTCCACAATCAGCTCAAAACACTTATCGCTTTGCCAGTCCTCCAGATTGAATCTATTTCGGGTTTGAAAACAATACAACGTGGTATTAATGCTTGTTTGTCAGCGATGTCAATTTACGACATCCCTACAAAAAATTGGGATCCATTTTTGGTATTTATTTGTCTTCAGCGGTTACCAAAAATTACGCAAACCCTGTGGGAGCAAAGCGTCAAGGATAAATCAGCTATTTCACTTTGGAAAGATGTAGATAGTTTTTTATCAGAACGAATTCGAACGCTAATGTGTCTACATGATATGAGGGGTAGTGAACAGGCAACAAAATCGAACGTCAGGAAGGTCCATACTCATTTAACTAAATCCGCTTCCTCAAATAACCCTCCGTCTCCACAAAAAACCGATTGTATTCTGTGCCCAAAACATAGTCATCAACTTTTTCAATTTCCTCGGTTCAAAAATATGTCGATCTCCAGCCGGTTTTCTATTGTTAAACGTAGTCGCTTATGTGTTAATTGTTTGCGAAAGGGACACGAGGTAAAAACTTGCATAAGTAAGTTTCGGTGTTCTAAATGTAGTGGTACACATCATACGTTACTACATAGGAATGATTCTTCTTCCAACCAATTCACTTCTGTTACAAATGTCGTTGACAGAAATCCAAACAATTTCGAAAATAGGCCTTCTAATTCTTCAATCGAACCTTCTCTCCCTTCCACTTCGGCAGGTAACCCCCGACCAGTATTCCACGCAGCTCAAAATAGATCTGTGCTTTTGGGAACAGCGATCGTAAATTTGATTCATTGTGGTATCTCGTACCCAGAAACTTCCAGTTTCTTCTACGAATGTTAGTATTTCGGGCGTTAATTGTGCAATTTCGGCAAATTCTCGCAAAGTTTGTTCTATTCAAATTGGAAGTCCATGCGATCCTTCGGTTTTGTTATCGACGAACGCATTAGTATTGCCACTAATTTCGGGAAGCTTACAATCCTTTACTGTCTCTTCAGATTTTAGGTCGCAAATACCAAATATTCGTTTATTCGTTTATTTGATTCTCGTCCCGTGGATCTGCTGCTCGGTGCAGATTTATATCCTAAGATCTTGTTAGAGGGATGTCGTTCCATTCTATCGGGAACTTTGTTAGCACAAAACACCGTTTTCGGTTGGCTTGTCACTGGGCCAATTCCCTCGTCGGAAATAAGAACCTTTGCTACGACGATTAATATTGAGGAAGAGGACTCTCTAAATAAAACTTTGTTGCGATTCTGGGAATTAAAAGAAACTCCTAAACGGAAAATGTTATCCCCATCTGACCGCATTTGTGAGGAAAATTTTGTTCGAACCACTCGTAGATCCTCTGACGGTAGATTTATTGTAACCCTGCCCTTGCGAACTGAGTTAGGAGTAAACGGGTATTTGGGGGAATCTCGTGGTAATGTCATCAAGCAATTCCTTCGGAATGAGGCGTCCTTATTGAAAAAACCGGATAAAAAAGTCACATATGATAAGGTTCTGACTGAATATTTAGAGCTCGACCATATGAAGTCAGTTTCTGCTGAAGTCAGTTTCTACTAGCACCCTTTCGTGTTATTTGCCTCACCATCCGGTCATAAACCTCGAAAAACAGACAACAAAATTGCGGGTCGTATTTAAGGCCTCGAATATAACTTCTAACGGGAACAGTCTGAACGACATTCTACATGTCGGGCCCACTTTGCAGCTCGATCTTGTACTTTTAATACTTCGTTGGCGAGTATTTAAATTCGTTTTCAATTCAGACATAACCCAAATGTATCGGCAGATTCGCGTTGACCCTCAGCACACTTCGCTTCAAAGAATCCTCTATCGGGACTCGCCAACTAAACCCGTTCAAGATTTCAAATTAGAAACAGTGACTTTCGGTTTGAATTGCGCCCCTTATCTAGCTATTAGAACATTGTTGCAACTGGCGGACGAAACAGAAACTCAATATCCCCTAGCAGCGCATATATTGCGAAAATCCATGTATGTGGATGATGTATTGGCAGGAGCTCATGACCTTGAGACCGCGGTGACAGCTAGGGATCAACTTATTTCGGCACTTTCTTCGGCAAAGTTTGAGCTTAGAAAGTGGACGGCCAATGATAAGACTATTTTGAATCGTTTCCCTCCAGAACATTTGGTAGATGCGCAATTATTGTCATTCGTGGAAGCTAGTAGTTCGAAACCTCTTGGTATCAAGTGGAATGCTAGGTTGGATTCTTTTTATTTCGATGTCAAACCCATAGAAAAGAAGGCTAGTTATACTAAACGGGAAGTTCTGTCCGCAATTGCTAAGTTGTTTGACCCTGTTGGTTGGTTAGGGCCAGTTATTGTCACGGCAAAAATGATTATGCAAAAGGTCTAGCTAGATCAAATCGGTTGGGACGATCCCCTTGTAGAAGCCACTTATTTGGAGTGGCGTAAATTCGTAGACACGTATCATAAAGTAAATACGATACAAATTCCTCGTTGGATTCGATATACTAGACAGTGTTCGGCCGAATTACACGTGTTTTCAGATGCCTCGATTAAGGCATACGCGGGGGTAGTATATATTCGAATTGAGGTCCCAGGTCAGAAAGTGTTCGTGCATTTGTTGTCTAGTAAGACCAAAGTGGCCCCGATTAAATCAATTTCGCTCCCTCGTTTAGAGCTTTGTGGTGCGGTTTTAGCGTCGGAACTGTTAAAAGTCATCGTCAAGGAGATCGACATTGAATTTCGTCAGGTGTATTGTTGGACGGATTCAACTATTGTTTTGTCGTGGCTTCGAAAAACCCCCTCTACCTGGACCACTTTTGTTGCAAATCGAGTCTGTAGGATCCAAGAAAATGTTGGAAACCATAATTGGTATCATGTTCGGTCGGAAGATAATCCTGCGGACCTAGGAAGTCGTGGTCTACCTCCATCAGACTTAGCTACTAGTCCCCTTTGGTGGCATGGACCATGCTGGCTCAGCCAAGATAAATCGAATTGTGCTATTCGTGACCTAACTCCGCTTGAGACTGACATTGAAATGCGTTCGGTGCAGTGTCATTTCTCATTCTTTACGTCGACTTATACTGATATTCTGGATAGGTATTCGTCTTTTACAAAGGGGATTCGTGCTGTAGCTTATATGTTTAGGTTCGTTCGTCAGACCAACTATCGGTACCGAGGTAGATATACTTACCCTTCGAAAAGAATTACCACTTCGGAATTCAATGAGGTTCGGATGCTCCTTATAATAAATACTCAAAAAGTCCATTTTGCAAATGAGTACAAAAGTTTGATGGACAATAAACCAGTGTCAACGTCGAGTTGTTTAGCTCCTCTAAATCCCGTCCTTGATGAACATGGTGTCATGCGTATGAATGGTCGTTTAGCGAAGTCGCCCACTCTTTCGAATTCGGAAAGCTGTCCTATTATTCTCCCATATAGAAGTAGGTTCGTTAGGCTTCTGGTGGAATATATTCACATTAAGTGCGTTCATGGCGGACTGCAACTGATGTTGCGGATTTTGCGAACGGAATATTGGATTCCGAGAGTTAGAAATTTGATACGCGCAGTTGTTCGTAACTGCAAGGTATGTCTGGTCGATAAAAAGAGACATTGTATTCAAATTATGGCAGCTCTTCCGCCGGAAAGAACTATCATCGATAGGGCGTTTACTACTACTGGTGTCGACTTTGCTGGTCCTTTTGAGGTCAAATCATTTACTGGACGCGCTTACGAAAGGATACGTTTGTGTATTCGTTTGCTTTGCGACTAAGGCCATTCATTTGGAGGCGGTGTCGGATTTGTCTACTGCCAGTTTCATAGCCGCATTACATAGGTTTATCGCTCGTCGAGGTTGTCCAAGAACTATATTTTCCGATAATGGCACAAATTTCGTAGGCGCTTCTCGTGAACTTATTATGAAGATTATATTCGCTTTATGCGAGATAGCTGTGATTCGGCCTCTGATGCTCTTGTACATCAAGGTTTATCGTGGAAATTCATTCCAGCTGGTGCACCACATATGGGTGGTCTCTGGGAAGCTGGAGTTAAAAGCTTCAAACTGCATTTTCGGAAGCATTGTCGAAATCTTCGTTTCACTTTTGAGGAATTAGCGACAGTTTTAGCTCGAATAGAGGCTTGCCTTAACTCGCGTCCACTATGTCCTATGTCTGACGATCCGCAAGAATTAGTTTCCTTAACACCCGGTCATTTCTTAATTGGCGCGCCGTTACTTTCTCCTCCTGAACCCTTCATATCTGAACAACCGATATCGCTCGTGTATCGGTATAGAAAACTTCAAGCGCTCGCTCATTTGTTTTGTGATATGTGGAAGGAGGAATATCTTAAAAATTTGCATATGAGGTACAAATGGAAGTTCCCGGAAAGAGAAGTACAAAGCGATGATTTAGTCGTGGTTCGACACGAGAATCTCCCTCCGACCTCGTGGAAGTTAGGTAGTGTTGACAAAGTTTATCCGGGAGTCGACGGACACGTTAGAGTCGTGGACGTACGTACGGCAAAGGGCGTTGTAAAGCGGCCGGTTACTAAGTTGGTCATTCTGACCGATCAAGCGTCGAATGAAGAAAATTAAAACGTGTTCTTTCCTTAGTAAAATGGACGCCACAAATATGTACGGTATCGACCTAATCAATGAAATCGATTATGTTCTGGAAAAGACGGATGGTAATAACAATATATCACAGACTGAGATCGCTACAAAAAAACATCGAGTGCAGCCCATCGCTGCGGTTAAATTAACGGAATCGGAGGCGGAATCCGTAACTGCGGAGTCGCGTCCCTTACCGATCTCCACCCATCATTCAACCGAATCCGTATCTGCGGGTTCGAGCAACGTACGATCTGAATCCGTAACTGCGGAAGATCAACATGTCAGGGTAGAATCCATAACTGTGGGTTCTTCGTCAGTCCCTGCATCTTTCGTTCAACCATCTAGTCGCGTTAGATCGGAGATGGAGTCCGTAACTGCGGGCTCGTCAGGCTCCTCGGTCATAAGTCGCCATTCTTGTCGCGTTTGCAATCGCAGGCACTTGATTAGTACGTGCAAAGAGTTTCTGGCCATGACAGTACAAGAGCGCATAGAAGTCATTGAAGCACATCGGGACTGCACACGTTGTCTAGCCAAATGGCATGAAGCCAAGGAATGTCACAGCAAAAAATCTTGCGTGAAATGTGGGGGTAGACACAACACTCTGCTACATTCGGAGTCAGAACACATCGACGCTATAAACAAAAGGTCGGTCCGTTCTCGAAATTCGGTAAGAACTGGTCCGTATCCTAGTCCTTCATTTCGTCCGAGAGTTAGTTCTATACCCAGTTCGTCTGTGGATCATCGTCAGGTCTCTCATTTCGTTGGTAACTCTCTTGGGTCACTAACATTTCAAACGGTCTCGACCATATCCCCGAGCCTTATAGTCCGCCTTCAGAATGTCATACCATCGATTCCAATTCGGGCAGTGTTAGATCCGTGTGGAAGACAAAGCCAAATATGTTCTTCGATGGTGTCCGATTTGAGATTACCCACGTCTAACCTCGATGGAAACATGTTCTGCCGCATTACGGTGGCATCGAACTACGATCCCTCCCAGCGTATTTCTGTAATGGCTAAAGTGACAGACCTCCGTCATGTGTTCACACCTTCCGAGCCGATTCCACAAAGCGTCAAAGAATTATTTTTGGGTTTACCCCTGGCAGATCCATGTTTCTACACCCCTGGTCGCGTGGCGTTGGTGTTCGGTCCCGACGTGTATGCGAAAGTCGTCACTAATCGAGTGCAAGCGATGCCGGGTCTACCAGTGGCCCATTACACTATATTTGGATGGGTATTATCGGGCGTATGCTATACCTAATTTATCCTTGTTTAGCTTTGGAAAAAATAAATACTTGAATCAAATGAATAAATATGAATTGCTCACCCAAACTGCACTGTCCACCTTATTTATTATCGTCCATTTAACATGTAGTCTTAAGTAGTTCATAATGTTACAACATTAATAATGTTGCAAGGTAGCCGCCAATGTTTAACTCAGAATTTTAATTGGTTTAATTTACCTTTATAGCTTTCCACATTCATTGTGTTTGAAACAATGCGTCTTTAATTCTATCTTCGTTACAATCTGCATACTCCTATTTTATTACAACTGAACTGTCAAAATGCAGATTCTAACGAGTATGGAATTACCGCCAACGCCACCTTTCAATGTTATTATTCGCACTCATCTATCGCCTACCAACCAAACCAGGTAATCTGTCTACCCTCTCTCTATATTATTTTGTACTTATTTCCCTCAATAAAGCAACTGCTTTTTAGTTTGAATTAAATCATTAAAACGTTCGTGTTTTATTTGGTTTTTATTTTCACGCAATTTCGGCGTAAACATTCAGTCACCTCACTCACTCGTTTTGTTAGAGCTTCTGACATCGTTTTGAAACGTGTTGCTTCCTTTGAAAAGAAAAGTAAAACCAACTATTACGTACATTATCTCGAAATTCACAATTCGGAGCATCGAAAATTGTGAAACAAAGTTCAATGCACTTGTGAAGAGTGCAAAAACAGCCTCACGACATCCGAGACTGCACAGACTGATGGTATTGATGTCGTTGAGTAAAAGTACGTTACATCCTACACAGTCGGCATATTGAGTGTCTTAAAACTCCTGGCAGTGAAACTCCTTTAGCTGCTATAGTTCCTCCAATATCGCCAACTCCACCAAATGAAGTGTCGAACTTTTCTCAAGAAACTCCATCTCCAAGTTTGATATCCAGTGAGTATTTAGCTTCGGTTTCTCTGCAGTCTGATTCTCCCATCGTTCTTGCTCAGCCAGAAACTTCCTCCTCCACAACTTGTCGTAGTGGATCTCTTGAAAATGATCGCCTCAAATTTCGTTCACCTGCTATAGTTCCACCAATCTCACCACCTGTAAGTAATGAATTGTTGAATGTTTCTGAGGAAACGCCCTCTTCAGGTTTGCTTCCCAACGTTTTTGTTTCACCGGAAAATTCCCCCATTCGAACATGCTCTAGTGACCCTGTTGCTAACATCACCTGTCGGTACCCACAGCTTACCATTGCCACCAATCGACATTGATATTTTTGCTGGCGACTTCATGTCTTGGCCAACTTTTCGGGATATATTCACTACCCTATTTATTGAAAATTCATGTATGTCAGACGTTGAACGCCTCTGCTATTTAGTGCAAAAAACCACCGGTGAGACTCAGAAAATCGTTTCGAGATTTCACTCACCAATTCTAGTTTCCCCTTAACGTGGTAAGCATTGTCGGATACCTATGACAATAAGCGCATCCTGTTGAATAATCACATCCAGCAATTGTTTAATCTTCCTACTATCCAGCTAACCAGCGTGGAATTAATAGTTGTCTAGCTGCAATGACCGTCTATGACGTCATCACGGATCATTGGGATCCAATAATTGTGTACATTTGTTGGCAGCGTTTGCCTAAAGTGACTTCGACTCTGTGGGAGCAAAGCATCAAAAATAAGTCGTCGTTGCCTTCTTGGAAAGCCTTAGATGCTTTCCTCTCAGACAGGGTACAAACATTGATGTGTATCCAAAGCGTGTATGGAAATCTGGTCGCAAAATCATCTTCCCCGAATATAAATTGTTGTCGGTACAAAAATCACTAATGTATCACCCCTTCGATCCACTAAATTGTCGAACTCTTGTTGCCCAATTTGTCCTAATCAGACACATGCTTTGCGCCTCTGCCCACAGTTTTCAAAACTTTCATTTGAGGACAAGTTCTTGATTGTTAAAAAGTATATGTGCTGCCTTAATTGCTTATCTCGTGGCCATGTAGTTAAATCTTGCCAGAGCAAACATAGTTGCAACTGCTGTAAACAAAGGCATCATAGTCTTCTCCACCAGCCACAAGTTAAAAGAGTACTTGCTCCGGACACTTCAAAACTGTCTTCCTCTTTTACTGATGTCAAAAGTGGAGATACTAGTTATGTTTTGTCGCAGCCTAGACACCCTCCAGGCAATTCTACTTTGCTATGCACTTCTCCGACGTTTACAAATGTCAAAAGTCGAGAGTCTACGTGAACAAATGAGCTAATGCGTCTGCGGATTAAACAGTGGACTGTAGTTAGCGGTTTGTATTAGCTTCACTTGGATTTATGAAAAACCTTCCCAATTTCATGAACATGAAAATAAAAAGAAACAAAAAAGGGTTTTTTGTGTAGATTTCTGCAATGTCCGGTTTATTTAAAAAGCTGCTTACCGTTGAGATGCTTTGATACAAGTGCTCTCTCAACATAACTTTCTTTAGGACAAAGGGCGAAACAAATAATATGAAAAAAACTCCTTATCAACTGAGTAAAAGCTTCAGGTTCTAGTAAATAAGGGTTGCCATACTTTGGCGTTAACGTTTACATTTGAATTCAGTTAGATTTGAAATAGATTAATTTAATTCATGTTGTATCTTATACTATGTTGTTGAAGTTGCTTCAACATGCCGGCCCTTTGCTTTGCTGCAACTCCCGAAATGATCCAACCGAATATGGAACTCTGAGCGGTAGGCATGCTGGAGGATGCTTGGATGAGTCCAGCCCGAAGAGTTCTTGGGATTTGGCCGTTGGCATGACCTCAATGTTGATAGGATTAAAGAAATGCGGATCAGCTAAGTCATTCAGGTGATCATAGGTTGCTTGAAGTTTTTTCACATCGGTAGATTCAGGAAAGGTGGTGTTTAATTGGCTCCTAACCTACCCGCTGATTTGAACCTTGGCTGATTGGTCATAGAACGACTGCAGGTTCAAGGTACAGTAATATTTGCTGCCTCTTTGAGTTGTCTTCAGCTTTAGACGCTCCACCAAAGAGGCCAGGATAACTCTCTGTGCTGCACCAGTGTTTATTATTAGTCTCGCCTTGTCACGGCCATCGGGAGTCAGAACGTTTTCCGTCCTCGTCCACATGGAGAATTGTGTGGTAGTTCTTATTGCAAACCATGCACGTATTCCTGCTTGGGCACCACTCGCGTTTATGGGAGATGCATAGGCAATTGAAACAAAACCCTTTTTGTTGGGCCTCTATTTTCCTCTTGGTTGCAGGCATGGTTTGAAATTTCGGGCAATATTTAAGGAAGTGTCGTTCGTTGCAGATCCGACATCTTGGAGTACTAGAGGAATTGCTAAAAATGTAAGAGTTCATTAAGTTTGTGAGCGGTAGAAAGTTGCTAACAATTTGGAAGTACGCATAGTTTAACTAGTAGGGGAATTAAGTTCCCATTTTGGTACGTAATTCCGCAACACGGATTTTGGAGTCTTTTCCAGTATAGACGGTGATTACCCTACCGAGACGTCATTCTCAGGTGCGATAAGAGCAGCACCCCTTAAAAGATGGTCTGGAGTTAAAGGAACTAATTCGGAAGGATCTTCGGTAATGGGTGATAAGGGTCGTGAATTTAAGACATTTTCGATTCGTACCAGTAGTGCTGAAAACTCTTCATATGTGAATTTTTTTTTCCTTAGATGAGTTTTCATACTCTTTACAGCTGCTTCCCATAAACCACCCATGTGAGGCACATGCGGAGGGATAAATTGCCAAGAAGACACGTGCAGACTGTTTTTGTCAACCACAGCTTTTTCAGCGGATTTTAAGAATTTCTTGAACTCCATGGTGAGATTTCGATTTGCACCTACGAAGTTTGTTCCGTTGTCTGAAAAGATTTTGTTAGGAAAACCTCTGCGACCTACGAATCTTGAAAACGTTGCTAGGAATGCCTCTGAAGAGAGTTCGGAACAAACTTCTATATGAATTTCTCGAGTCGATAAACAAACGAAAACTGCTGAGTATGAGAAGGGTGCCGCAAAGTCTATGCCCGTATTGGTGAAGGGAAGAGAGAATGTACAGCGTTAAGGGGGTAATGCTGCTATAATTTGGTTTTGAACACGGTGTTTAAAGATTGTACATGTTCGGCAGCTGCGTATACATTGACGTATTTTGCTCTTAAGACGAATGACGTAATACTCTTGTTGACTGGCGTGCAACATGCTCTGATGTTCTACATGTAGGAGCTCTTTATGAGTATGTTCTACCAGGAGTTTACATAGGCTAGAGGTCTCGGGAAGGATCATAGGATGTCTTTCTTTGAATATCATATCGGAATTTGCTAAACGTCCATTTAATCGCATTAGTCGATTCTCGTCAAGCAATGGATTCAATGTTATTAGTTTGCTTCGGGAATGAATCTGTTGATTTGTCGCTAAAGCTTCATATTCCGACGGAAATTTGGACATTTGAGCATATCTGAAAAGTCCATATTTTCCAATTAACAGTTCTTCAGCCGTTAACGATCCTATTTGTACTGTTTGGCCTGGAAGTTTTAGAGTTTTGTAAATAAAGAATAACACATAACCATAAAAACGAACGGCTCTAATAAACTTGGAATACTTCTCAAGAAAATTTTTAATTGAAAGTTTTGTTTCCAATGTTGCGACCTTTACTTCAATAGTTGGCTCTTTAAGGTCGGATTGTTTTGGCCAATGTTCTTGAGACTTCTGCAACCAATTTGGACCATGCCACCAAAGTTTGCTTTCTTGTAATTCCAAAGCTGTGCATCCTCTGGTTCCCATATCAGCAGGGTTTTCTCCAGACGAAACATGCCTCAAATTTGCGTTGCCCGCTTTATCCATAACTTCAGAAACCTTGTTTGCAACAAATGTCTTGCAATGAAATGGTGGTTTTCTAAGCCAGGCTAAAGTAATGGTGGAATCACACCATAAGTATATTTCCTGTGTGGGTACTTATAGGTTCATGCAAACCGATTTCAGAAGTTTTGTCAAAAATGCTGCTCCACATAACTCGATTCTATGTAAACTGACAGTTTTTAACGGCGCAACTTTACATTTTGATACCAGTAAATGAGAGTCTATTATATTTTTTGGTGATGAACGAATATATAGACATGACATGAGAGGCTTCACAGAAGCCGTGTATTTGTACATCACATTCTGGTGAATATCTAATCCATCGAGGAATTCTTATGTTTTCAATGTCATGAAAGGTCGAAATAAAAGCATTTCATTGTTCCAAAGAATTTGATCTTATCGCCTCATCCCAGTTTGTATCTTCTATCCACAGTTGTTGCATCAAGACTTTTGCTACTAAAATAATAGGCGATATCCAACCAGCAGGATCGAGCAATTTTGCCACTACTGACAAAATTTTCCTTTTTGTTAAGGGAGAATCGGGTAAAGAAATTTTTTCAACTTTATATAAGAATTGATCGGCCATAGCATTCCATCGAATACCAAGCGTTTTTGTTTCACTAACATCCCCTAGTTTGAGAAAATCTTCGTCAAGAAGATCTTCCCGCGGCAAAACTTGAAGAATATGAGAATGGTTTGCGGTCAACTTTTTTAATGGGAAGCCAGCGGAGTTTAGCAGATCAATTAGTTCTAGCACACGTGATTTAGCTTCCGATAATGTATGAGCCCCAGAAATAATATCATCCACATAAATTTGTTTTTGTAGAATAGAAGATGCGGTTGGATGAGATTCTTTCTCGTCATCGCTCAGTTATAACTATATGCGAATCGCTAAATACGGAGCGCAATTTATTCCGAAGTTGGCTGTTTTTAAGCAAAAGTCTTGAACACTTGTGTGAGGATTTGATCGAAATAGAATTCTTTGATATTTTTGATCATCTCGTGAACAAAAATTTGTCTGTACATCTTTTGTATGTCTCCATTGAACACAAACTTAAAGAATCGCCAGCGTAAAATAACGTTCATTAATTCATTTTGAGGCGTTGGACCAGTATGTAAAATATCATTCAAAGAATACCCGCTTTCGGTTTTCTTGGATGCGATGAAAACTACACGTACTTTGGTAGTTGTTCGCTCTGGCTTGATTACCGCATGATGCGGTAGGTTAAAGGAAGTGAAAAATCCGTTTTCCAATATTTCATTACTTGTAGTTTGCTCCATGTGATCAAGGGTGATATATTCTGAAAGTACGTTGTTGTATTCTGATGCCAACTCTGGATATTTACTAAGTGTTTTCCATTCGAATAAATTGTCCCATTGCAGTACATATTGAAGGTCCCAAGAAAACCTCAGGCGGTAAGTTTTGTTTGAAAGGCAACCTGACAACGTATTTGCCATCTGATCTTCTTTCAACAGTGTCTTTATAGAATCTTTCACACCAGATATCAGATTCGGTCCAAGCTTTTCATCGGGGATACTTTCTAATTCCCAAAATCGTCGAAGTTGGTCGCTAATAGGATCTGATGTTGCCGTCCAGGAGGCAAAAGAAGTAATCGACCTTACAGTAAGATTGCCACTGACAATCCATCCAAACTCAGTCTCTTGAGCGAGAAGATTTTCATATACATTCCTTTGGATACCTGATTTTATAATAAACGGGAGAATATCACTTCCCAGTAACATGTCAATAGGAGCTGGTTTGAAGTATTCAGGATCAGCTAGGTCCAAATCGTTCAAATCAGTCCAATCAGAGATTACGGTAGGAGCAGAGGGCATGAAATGGTTCAAACCTGGCAAATCTTGTTGTGATATTTTTGTGTTCTGCAAAGTGGATAATTTATTATAAAAATTTTATTAGTTGCAGTGTTTTTTCGTGTTTTATTTACCAAAATAATAAAAATATATAATTTATCGCTTTAGTGCTCAGTGAAGTTCTGTTTTATAACATACTAGCAAAATGCCCGCTACTTGGTATGCGGAAAGCATATAAAAAAACAAATAAACAATATATAATATGGAAATGACAAACACTGAAAATTTGGTCGCACTAATACCAATTTTAATCAATATTTATTTTTATCTTAGTACTGTACGTACCCTTTAAGTTCGATTTTCAAAAAGATCAGCCGTATCTCACCCTTACACATTAACAGCGAGATCAACGTTGCACACCAATACACACCCTAACTCCAAAAAATAAAAATTCCAGCACTGTCCCTACACCCAAAAACAAATTGAGTACCATTAAATAATTTTCGTATACTTATGGTACGTATTTCGACGATATATCTCATCCATACACAGACATTAATACAAAATAATTACAGTAAATTCCATAATAATTACAGTATTTCCAAATCTCAAGATTCCAGCTGTATCCGTTCGTCCAATTCCAAATTGTACCAAACTTAGTATCAGGTCAAACTCTTCGTATCCATAAGTAAGATTTTCCAAAACTACCTCAATCCTTCACTTTAGTAGTAATCTTACTTCCAAATTTCAGGATTCAAACTCTATCCGTTAAACCAAATTAAAATTGTACAAAATTTAGAACAATTTAGAATTTTCGTACCAATTTTCAAAACTTCCTCAACGCAACAGGGCTACAATAATCATACTTTCAAATTACAGGATTCCACCGCTATCCGTTCACCTACATACAAATTGTATTAAATTTAGTACCATAAGTTTGCTTTTTCAAAACAACCTGAATCCTACTCTTCGACTGTAATCGTAATTCCAAATTTCAGGATTCCAGCTCTATTAATTCACCAGAATCCAAATTGTATCAAATTTAGTACCATTTCTTTTCCAAACAAAATTTTCAGGATTCCAGGTCTACACGTTCACCCAAATCTATATTGTACCATATTTAGTACTTCTCGTACCCATACGTACGACTTTTCAAAATTTCCTCAATACTACACTCCTACAGTAATCTTAATTCCAACACTATCCGTTTACTAAAATTCACATTGTACCAAATTTAGTGGTTTTCGTACCCATAAGTACGAATTTCCGAACTACCTCAATTCTACTGTCCGGCAGTAATCTTAGTTCCGTTCATCCAAATCCAAATTGTACCAAATTTAGTACCATTTAGTACGTTTCGTACCCAAAGGTACGAATTTCCAAAACTATCTCAATCCTACACCCCTACAGTAATCTTAATTCAAAACTTTAGGATTCCATCTCTATCCGTTCACCCAAATCCAAATTTATTACTGCTCGTAATCATAAAAACGAACTTCCAAAACCATATCCTTATTTCAACGCCATTTCCCAACCTTGATTCCCATACCAAATTTGAAAATTCTAGCTTTATCCATTAAAAATATGCAATTGGTACCAAATTTAGAAACTTTTAGTACTTTTCGTACACTTATAGGTCGAGTTTCTAAATACCCTTTGGTACATCTTCCTAACTCTCCACCAATGACCACTCGTTCAAAATTTCAGAATTCTAGCTCTTCGCGTTTGCCTAATACAATGGATTCCATATTTAGTACACTTTAGCACTTTTCGTACCTTTCTACGACGAATTTCCAAAAACCCCTTTACACAAAAACAAATTGTACCAAATTCTGTACAATTCGATTTTCCAAAACAACCTTAATCCTTCACTTCAACAGTAACCATAATTCCAAATAACAGGATTCCAGCGCTATCCGTGCACTCAAATCCAAGTTGTAACATTTGGTACATTTCGTACCCATAAGTACGAATTTCAAAAACTACTTCCATCTCAATCTTATACTCCAACAGCAGTCTGACCGAATTCCAGGATTCCAAATTGTATCACAGGTAGTACCACTTAGTAATTTTCGTACCCTTACTACCTCAGTCCTACACTCCAATAGTTATCCTAATTTCAAATTTCAGGACTCAAACACTATCCGTCACCCAAATCCAAATTCTACTCTATAGCCTACCGCGAACGGGTTTCAAATTCTAACTCTTTCCGTTTACTAAAATTCATACTTTAAATTAAAATAAATAAAATTAAAATACTTAAAATTCAGGATTCCAGTTCTATCCGTTCACCCAAATCCAAATTGTAATAAATTTAGTACCATTTAGTACTATTCGTACATATAAATACGAATTTCCAAAATTTCCCCAATCCTATGCTCCAACAATAATCTCAATTTAAAATTTTTAGGATTCCAGCTCTGTCCGTTCACTCGAATCCCTATTGTACCCAATTTAGTACTTTTCGAACACATAAGTACGAC
This sequence comes from Musca autumnalis, assembly GCF_047663935.1. Classification (NCBI taxonomy): domain Eukaryota; kingdom Metazoa; phylum Arthropoda; class Insecta; order Diptera; family Muscidae; genus Musca; species Musca autumnalis. The sequence continues at coordinate 103,574 of NW_027411669.1, forward strand.
TTTCCAAAACCACCCTCATATCTCAGTCCTACACTTCACAGTAATCTTAATTGCAAATTTCAGGTTTCCAGCTACATACATACGTTCACCTAAATCCAAATTGCACTAAATTTAGTACCATTTAGTACTTTTCGTACCCATAAGTACGAATTTTCAAAACTACCTCAATTCTACACCCCACCAGTAATCGCAATTCCAAATTTCGAAATTCCAACTATATCCGTTCACCCAAATCCCCATTGTACGAATTTCCAAAACTATCTCAATCCTACACCCCTACAGTAATCTTAATTCAAAACTTTAGGATTCCATCTCTATCCGTTCACCCAAATCCAAATTTATTACTGCTCGTAATCATAAAAACGAACTTCCAAAACCATATCCTTATTTCAACGCCATTTCCCAACCTTGATTCCCATACCAAATTTGAAGATTCTTGCTTTATCCATTAAAAATATGCAATTGGTACCAAATTTAGAAACTTTTAGTACTTTTCGTACACTTATAGGTCGAGTTTCTAAATACCCTTTGGTACATCTTCCTAACTCTCCACCAATGACCACTCGTTCAAAATTTCAGAATTCTAGCTCTTCGCGTTTGCCTAATACAATGGATTCCATATTTAGTACACTTTAGCACTTTTCGTACCTTTCTACGACGAATTTCCAAAAACCCCTTTACACAAAAACAAATTGTACCAAATTCTGTACAATTCGATTTTCCAAAACAACCTTAATCCTTCACTTCAACAGTAACCATAATTCCAAATAACAGGATTCCAGCGCTATCCGTGCACTCAAATCCAAGTTGTAACATTTGGTACATTTCGTACCCATAAGTACGAATTTCAAAAACTACTTCCATCTCAATCTTATACTCCAACAGCAGTCTGACCGAATTCCAGGATTCCAAATTGTATCACAGGTAGTACCACTTAGTAATTTTCGTACCCTTACTACCTCAGTCCTACACTCCAATAGTTATCCTAATTTCAAATTTCAGGACTCAAACACTATCCGTCACCCAAATCCAAATTCTACTCTATAGCCTACCGCGAACGGGTTTCAAATTCTAACTCTTTCCGTTTACTAAAATTCATACTTTAAATTAAAATAAATAAAATTAAAATACTTAAAATTCAGGATTCCAGTTCTATCCGTTCACCCAAATCCAAATTGTAATAAATTTAGTACCATTTAGTACTATTCGTACATATAAATACGAATTTCCAAAATTTCCCCAATCCTATGCTCCAACAATAATCTCAATTTAAAATTTTTAGGATTCCAGCTCTGTCCGTTCACTCGAATCCCTATTGTACCCAATTTAGTACTTTTCGAACACATAAGTACGACTTTCCAAAACCACCCTCATATCTCAGTCCTACACTTCACAGTAATCTTAATTGCAAATTTCAGGTTTCCAGCTACATACATACGTTCACCTAAATCCAAATTGCACTAAATTTAGTACCATTTAGTACTTTTCGTACCCATAAGTACGAATTTTCAAAACTACCTCAATTCTACACCCCACCAGTAATCTCAATTTCAAATTTCGAAATTCCAACTATATCCGTTCACCCAAATCCCCATTGTCCCAAATTTAGTACTTCTCATTAACATAAGTAAGAATTTCAAAACTTCCCCAGTCCTACACTCCAACAGTAATATCAATTCCAAATTTCAGGAATCCAGCTCTATCCGTTCACCCAAATCCAAATTGTACTAAATTTAGTACCATTTAGTACTTTTCGTACACTCAAGTTTCCAAAAACCCTTTGGTGCATATTTCTTACTCTTCATCAGTGATCCTCAGTCCAAATTTGAGGAATCAAACTCTATCCGTTCACCCAAATCGAAACTGTACCAAATTTAGTGCTATTTAGTGTTTTTCGTACCCTATGTACGAATTTCCAAAACTTCCACAATACTAAACTCCACCAGTAATCTCAGTTCCAAATTTCGAGATTCCAGAGCTATCCGTTCACCCAAATACCCATTATACAAAATTTAGTTCCATTTAGTACTTTCCGTACACATAAGTACTAATTTTCAAAACCACCCTCATATCTCAATCCTACACTTCAACAGTAATATTAATTCCACATTTCAGGTTGCCAGCTCTTTCCGTTCACCCAAATCTAAATTGTACTAAATTTAGTACCATTTAGTACTATTCGTACACATAAATACGAATTTCCAAAATTTCCCCAATCCTATGCTCCAACAATAATCTCAATTTCAAATTTCAGGATTCCAGCTCTGTCCGTTCACTCGAATCCCTATTGTACCAAAATTAGTACTTTTCGAACACATAAGTACTAATTTCCAAAACCACCCTCATATCTCAGTCCTACACTTCACAGTAATCTTAATTCCAAATTTCAGGTTTCCAGCTACATACATACGTTCACCCAAATCCAAATTGCACCAAATTTAGTACCAGTTAGTACTTTTCGTACCCATAAGTACGAATTTTCAAAACTACCTCAATCCTACACCCCACCAGTAATCTCAATTCCAAATTTCGAGATTCCAGCTTTTATCCGTTCACCCAAATCCCCATTGTATCAAATTTAGTACCATTTAGTACTTTTCATACACATAAGTACGAATTTCCAAAAGTTCTTCAATCCTACACTCCAACAGTAATCTCAATTCCAAATATCAGGATTCCAGCTCTATCCGTTCACCCAAATCCCTATTGTACCAAATTTAGTACTATTTAGTACTTTTCGTACACATAAGTACTAATTTCCAAAACCACCCTCATATCTCAATCCTACACTTCAACAGTAATATTAATTCCAAATTTCAGGTTTCCAGCTCTATCCGTTCATTCAAATCCAAATTGTACTAAATTTAGTACCATTTAGTACTTTTCGTACCCATAAGTACGAATTTTCAAAACTACCTCAATCCTACACCCCACCTGTAATCTCAATTCCAAATATCGAGATTCCAGCTATTATCCGTTCACCCAAATCCCCATTGTATCAAATTTAGTACCATTTAGTACTTTTCATACACATAAGCACGAATTTCCAAAACTACCCTCATATCTCAATCCTACACTACAACAGTATCCTTAATTCCAAATTTCAGGTTTCCAGCTCTTTACGTTCACCCAAATCTAAATTGTACTAAATTTAGTACCATTTAATACTTTTCGTACACATGATTGGTAATTTTCCAAACCATTTCCTTTTAGAAGCACCACTTCCCAACCTTGATTTCCATACCAAATTCCTATATTCCTGGGGCCTATTATTGATTTCATTAATTAGTTATCGATTTCTTCAAATTACAGATTTTGAAATTGAATAGTTATGACTGTACATCTCCATATACGATAAAATTCATAATTGCAAATAAATAGTGGTAGTATGCACAATTTTATTGCACTTTCATTGATTTGCAAACATTTAGTTATTCACGACATCTGTTGCAATGGAAGATAACAAATGTCTTGTCTTTCTATTATTTAGTGGTTTACGGTAAAATAAGTGCGCCTAGAAGTAAACTACAAAATTTGAAATTATGTGTGATCGTTTACGGTATCATGAAGTTATAGCATTGTTAATTTGACACATGTCTTGCAGAGGGCCAACTAAGTGCATAAGTACGTAATAATAATGAAAAATAAGGATTTTTGTTGTTGTTATTTTTTGTGGTTCCAGGACGAATTTTCTAAAACCCGGCCTTATCTCGCACATTTGCATCAACAGTGACCCACTGGTAAAATTTCAAGCTCCTAGCTTTAGCCGTTTTGGCTGGGCGTTGATGATGAGTCAGTCAGTCAGTCAATCACTTATCACCAAGCTCATTTATATATATAGATTAGTTTGGCAGATAAGTAAAATTTAATTTTGTGTCTGTCTCAGTGTTTCTTAGTGATTATTTTGTTATGTTTTATTTTTGAAATTTGCTATTTTTCTGTCTTGTGCTTTTATTTGTTCGTAATATTTTATGGGATTAAGATTTAGAGCATATTTTCGGGCGGTTTTAAAATTAACTAACTTTAAATTTTATACAACTTTTTAGTGGCTTCTGGTATAGCATACTTTTTGGCATAACCATTAATAATGGAATGTATAAATAAAGACTGTAAGACTGTTGGTTATGTGAGAAGCATGAACATTTGAAATGCTCAAGTTTCACTGGCAAGCATTTTGATGTCATTACTTACTGTTTCGTGCCTGTTTCAAAAAACCAATAAGTTCGCTATCCTTACTTTACCAAAATGTTAGAGGTCTTAATATTTAACTTAATAATATTTACATAAAATCTTTTGGGTGTGATCTCAAAATCCTAGTTTTTACAGAAACCAGGTATTCGTGACACTGAGATTTTGTCAGATCAGTACCAAGTATACAGAGAAGATAGATTAAACAAAATTGGTGAAGGAGTATTCATTGCAGTTCATAATTGCATTGCATCAGAGCGAATTATGCTTACTGAATACCCTTATATTGAATTTGTGTGTGTTAAAATAAAATATTTAAATCAATCCTTTATTATATGGTGCTCCTACATTGCCCCAAACTCAGACATAAGCATTTATCTTAAACATTCCGAATTAATAAAAGAAGTTTCATTACGGCATTCAGCAAATTCTGAATTAATTTGTCTTGGTGATTTTAATTTACCAAACTTAACATGGGTCTCAGGCGACAACATTGTGGATTATGTACCTGTTTCAGCAACAGAACTGTCTACAGACATGTTATCCTTCTGGGAAAATATTTTTGATCAATGTCTCTATCAAATAAATAATATCTATAATTCTAAAGGCAAAATTTTAGACTTAGTGTTTTCTTCAACCATTAACTCTTCTGTATGTGCAAGTCCTCCATTCTCAGAACCTGAAGATATTTATCATCCCACCCTTATGGTAACTTTTGAACTCAATAATATTTCAACTACTAAAACTTTACCGCAAACTAAGTCAAGTAAACTAAATTTTGGTAAAACTAATGTGGTCCTACTGCGTTCTATCTTATCAAATAATGGTTGGTTACCTCAGGGAAACATTGATTCCCGTATTTCCAATTTTTATAAAGTACTTAATGATGCATTGACAGTATCAGTCCCTCTCTTAAAGATGTGCTCAGAAATGGGTCCTGCTTGGTTTACTCCACATCTCAGGAGTTTGCGCAATATGAAAAGTAGAATGTATAAAAAATTCAAAAGATGCAATTCCACTTTAAATTTTACCAACTATGCAAAAGCTAGAAATGCGTTCAATAGAGAAAATTCAAGGTGTTATTCAAATTACTTAATTAAGATGCGAAATAATTTTCATAGGAATCCTAAAAACTTTTATAAATTCGTAAACTCTAAAAGAAAAGTACGTGAATTTCCTAATAGCATGAGACTTGGTTGTAGAGAATCATGTGACCCTAATGACAATGCAAATATGTTTGTTGACTTTTTTCAAAATACCTACTCCAAATTGTCAACTTACTCCCTTAATTACCTTTATATTATTCATAAACTTAACCAGTTTCCTCGCATTATTCTCACTGAGGATGAAGTATTAAATCGTTTATTGTCATTGAAATATTCAAACTCACCAGTAGTGCGATTCTGTAACTTTTTTTAATAACGAACCGACATCGGTAGTTAACGAAAATATTCGGTTGAGTTAACGAATGTGCTATTCTGTAACTTTATGTTACCGATTGTAGAAATCGTTAGCACATACCGACGAATATCGATGGGAAGACAAATTGTCAAATAATATTTTTTAGTATTTATTAATGTATTTTTAAGTCAAAAATATTATTTCTTCGCAATTACGAATATAAAACGCGCAAAGGAGTAAAATATCTTTTCTTGGAAGGAAGGTGTGTACAATTAGTGTCTGCAAGTTGAGATACTTGCAATGCGAAACCCAGGAGTAACTACAACTTCAAAAACGTCAAGTGTGTATGTGAGTACTTCTAGGAGGTAAAGGAACAATACATGATTTTCATATATTTTGGTGGCTTTATTCCAGAATATGAAGAAATATATCATTAGCCCCCACCGTAATAGCTCGGCGAAACAAAATATAGAATATCCCCAATTTATCATTTAATGGTTTTGAAGTGGACAAGAACTTGTCTTTTAGACAAATAAATATGCATGTGTGCATCTACACCGTCTTAGGTGAATCAACAGAAGCTGCATTATTTATGTTTACAACAGATTCATATGAACGTATTACTGGCATAAAATATTTAATAGATGTATCATTGGTCATTGGGTGACGTAGGGGATGGAAGATACCAAGGAATGGTCCTGACCGGTTTTAACATGGCAAAGCCCAGGATTTATCTTGGTCCCTCTTTCATCTCAAGTGGACACTGACCTCCCCGTGGTGTCACCTGGGGAACTGCCTTTAACACCCGTTAAAGGTAGTGAGCTAACATGTGCCGCGCGTTCACCCATAAGAACGTTAAAAAACTTGGGTTTGGGCGTCGGGTTAGTAACCTTCCCCTAGAAAAAAACAGCCTACTATGAAAAAACGAAAGAAAAGAAAAACAAACCCCTCTAAAGTTGACGAACCCCGGAAACGTTTTAAGGACCATGATCTGCGAATCTGCACCTGGAATGTTCGCACTCTTTATAGAGAAGGTGCAGTCTTCGCATTGGCAGACGTACTTGGAAAGTACAAAGCCGATATTACTGCCATACAGGAAATACGATGGACTGGGAAAGATGTCACAACAACACCTAAAGGTGACGCACTGTATTATAGCTACCATGACACAAAGCATGAGTTTGGTTGCGGTTTTGTAGTTGGTCGGAGGTTAAAACATCTGGTCTCCAGCTTCACCCCAGTGAATGAAAGACTTGCTACAATTCGATTTAAAGCAAAATTCTTCAACATCAGCTTTATCTGCGCTCATGCCCCAACCGAAGACAAGGACGAACAGACCAAAGATATATTCTACGAGAGCTTAGAAGAAACATATGACCGTTGTCCTGCCCATGACATTAAAATTGTTCTAGGCGATTTTAATGCCAAAATTGGAAAGGAGAATATCTTTGGACAAACAGTTGGGAAATTCAGTCTACATAGTGAAACATCAGACAATGGAATGAGGCTGATAGGCTTCGCAGCGGCAAAAAACATGGTAGCAGTACCAGATTTAAGCATCTCGATATTCATAAGGGCACTTGGCTGTCTCCAGACCAAAGAACAATAAATCAAATTGATCACGTTGTGATAGATGGATAACATTCATCGAGCGTGTTGGATGTACGATCGTTCCGAGGATCAAACATAGATTCGGACCATTACCTCGTTGCAGCAAAGGTACGTACCCGTCTAAACGTTGTAAATAAAGCACGGACAGACACAACACGAAAGTTGGACATCGCCAAACTGCAAACACAACAGATAGCCACAGCATATTCCACTCAACTGACCCAAATGCTTAATGATAGCGCTTCTCGTCCCGATAACATATCAGCACAATGGCAAAATATTGCCCACTCCATGCAAACAGCCGCAAAATCAGTACTTGGATACCAGAGACCTCCACCAAAGAATCCGTGGTATGACCAGTAGTGCCGTGCTGCTACCGAAGAAAAAAAATGCGGCATATAGGGCTACTTTACAATCAGTAGCAACGCGTAGCGCACGAGAGAGGTATCGGGAGAAAAGGAGAGAGGAGAAACGTGTTTTCCGCAGGAAAAAGAGAGAAATGGAAAAGAGGGAGTGTGAACAAATGGAGATGTACAGGAGACAGATCGAAATCCGAAAATTCTACCAAAGAGTGAAGCATCAAACTGATGGCTTTGGTACAGGAATATCCTCCTGTAGAGATCAACAAGGCAATTTGGTAACTGATACAGATAGTGTGCTCAGGATATGGAAAGAACATTTTTCCAAACTGTTGGTATCCGATAGCAGTGAAGACGGCGAAGATACCACAGATCCAATCCCAGATGATGGTATTGAATGTATACCGCCCAGCCAAGATGAGGTAAGGACAGCAATAAACCGGCTGAAGAATAATAAGGCGGCAGGGGCAGATGGCCTACCAGCCGAGCTGTTCAAAACCGGAGGTGACACGCTGATAAGGTGTATGCATCAGCTAGTTAGCACCATCTGGCAGGAAGAACGCGTACCCGACGATTGGAACGTGAGCATCCTATGTCCAGTCCACAAGAAGGGTGATAAGACTGTGTGCTCCAATTATAGGGGCATAAGTCTGCTCCCTATTGCATATAAGATAGTATCTGGCATATTGTGTGAGAGACTAAAGCCTATGATCAATAAAATTATTGGACCCTATCAGTGCGGCTTTAGACCTGGCAAATCCACCATTGACCAGATATTTACCTTGAGACAAATCCTGGAAAAGACCCAAGAAATGCAGATCGACACCTTCCATTTTTTCGTCGATTATAAAGCAGCATTCGACAGCCCTATACGTTCAAAGGTGTTCCAAGCCATGTCTGATTTTGGTATTCCTGCAAAGCTCATTCGACTTTGTAGAATGACATTAACTGAGACGAGATCCTCAGTTAAAATTGGAAAGAACCTCTCCGAAGAGTTTACTACCAAAAGAGGTTTCAGACAAGGAGACGGCCTGTCGTGTGATCTATTCAACATCCTGCTGGAAAAGGTCATACGAGACGCGAAGGTCAAAAGAAATGGAACGATATACACGAACAGCCACATGTTACTGGCTTATGCCGACGACATTGACATCATGGGTCGATCGGTAAAGGAAGTAACTGACACCTTTGCAAAAGTCGAAAGAGAATCTGCTAAAGTTGGTCTGGCAGTAAACGGTGTAAAAACCAAGTTGATGGTATCGACGCGTAATATGTCCATAAACACAGCACCATCTGTGAATGTTGGTACCTATAATTTTGAGGTAGTAAAGGACTTCGTCTACCTCGGCACCGCCATAAACACAACAAATAACATCAGTTGTGAAATACGAAGAAGAATAGTGTTGGCTAACAGATGCTACTTTGGGCTGAGTAAGCAGTTTAGGAATAAAGCCACCTCTCGTCAAACAAAAATAACACTGTACAAAACACTGATACTACCCGTGCTAATGAATGGTTCCGAAGCATGGGTACTTGCTCAAGCAGATAAGGCAGTGCTTTGTGTGTTTGAGAGAAAAATTCTTCGAAATTCTGTGTTGACGGCGAATATCGGCGTCGTATGAACATCGAGCTGTATCAACTATACAATGACATCAATATAGTTGAACGAATCGAGATACAACGATTGCGATGGCTAGGCCATGTTATAAGAATAAGTGATGATGAACCCGCTAAAAAGGCGTATAAATACGGGCCGCATGGAGGTTCTCGCAGATCTGGAAGGCCAAAGCTTCGTTGGAGCGAACAAGTGAAACGAGATATCACAAAGCTACATATCCCAGATTGGGAAAATACAGCAGCAAACAGAGAGGATTGGAGATTTTTTCTTAGTTCGGCTTATGGAACAAATGTTCTGTAAAAGGCCAGCTAAGTAAGTAAGTAAGCTCCTTCGGTGACGTCGTGGATCCACGTTACCGCCATTTGAGTCATTTATTCATTTCACGCCCATATTAAATGTAATTTCTCATGACCTATAGTTCGGAAATCCGAACTTATAGCATTTTGGCTTCAATACGGCATAAAAGCCAACCAATTGGTATAAGTCTTACATAACTGTACCACACTTGAGTTCTTTTGATTTTCCTCTTTAATAAGTAAGACAAAGGTTAGCGCAGCCTCCAAGGGAAAGATATGAGTTAATCGAAGTTCTACAACTTTCTCTTTGGTGGTCTTTATGCAGCTTCAATAAAATCTGCGCTGGCGAAAGCACAGCAGTGGCGAAGCTGACCCATGTTATCACACATAGTTAACCCTTATGTAACCGCTTTAAGAAGATTTTTCTCAATAAGGCAGAATTTACCTTTTGTACACTCCTCATTAACATAACATATGCTCATATAAAAACGTCGTTTTTAAAAGAAATCAGCAAAATGTTGCAATAATATACTGTCGTTAAGACTTAACAACAACTTTTTTTTGGTTGTTAACTTAACAATAATTTTCGGTAATTAACGACAAAATTTACCGACAAAAATCGTTAAAATTGGTATACAGAATAGCACTTACCGAAAATTATCGTTAACTACCGACATTCGTCGTTAATTCTGTCGTTAAGGAGTGACAGAATCGCACTACAGGTCCAGTAATTCGATTCTCTAACACATTTTTTGAGTTACCGACAAAAATCGGTAAAATTAAAATGCTTATAAATTCAGTAATGAACGGTATTTTTCGGTAAGTTAGCAACCAAGAGAAAATAGTCGTAAAGTTCTACCGATAGCAACAGTGTTGTCAACTTTTATTTGAACTTTTCATTCATAATTTTGTGTTTTAATTTTACCGACATTTGTCGTTAATTCAAAAAATGAGTTAGTGAATCGCACTACAGATGGTGTACCGACTTCTATTTTAAAATCATGTGGATATGAACTTTATCGTCCCCTAACAATTATTTTCAATGACTCGTTGACATTGGGACATTTCCCACTTGTCTGAATATTTAGTATTTATGTAGTATTTACTATTCCTTTGCATAAATCTGATAGTAGATGTGTGATTGAAAACTATAGAGTTATTGCAAAACTAAGTGCAATTCCTAATCTTTTTGAGCTTCTGGTTTCACGCCGAATAACTCATTTCACTAGATCTATAATATCACCTTATCAACATGGTTTCGTTAAGGGTAGGTCTACCTTGACAAATTTATTGGAACTTACATGTTAGTAAGGCCTTTGACACCGTTGTACACGAATTGTTAATATATAAGCTTGATTCTATGGGGTTCCCCATCAATACTCTTGTCTTGGATACGTTCTTATTTACAGAACCGTACCAAAGGGTTTCTTTTAATGATATTCTGTCAAAAAATATAACTACTCTACTCTACTTAAATGACCTTCCATCTGTTATTCGTTGCTCTGAAGTATTAATGTTTGCTGACGATGTTAAACTGTTTAGCAATCATGATTCTTATAATCAATCAATTAATGTGCAACATGATTTGTATTCTCTTTCCAACTGGTGTAGTGTTAATGCTATGTCATTAAACTTAAAAAAATGTAAAAGATTTTCATTTTATAGATCTCGTCTTGATTCTTGCGATCACGTCATAGGTTCGCACAAATTGGATAATGTAGATGTCTTTATCCGAAACTCTGCATGTTATAAAAAACTTTATCTCACGTTCTTAGTATTGTTGTAGCAGTTGCCAGGCAATATGTTTGATTAGACCTATTTATTTTTTGATGTGTTTGTCTTCAAAATGTAACTTTCTAACCGGCTGATGTTTTGCTGTATCTGGTTTTCCTTAGTCTACTAATCCCCCATATGAATAAGAGGTGTACGCGCTCCCTACATAAAGGGGAGGTGGCCCTCTTGGTCGGCAGGGGCGGGAAAAAGTGACGTTGGGAACGATCGAAAAAAATTTGAGACTACAATGACCAAGTAATGATTTGACAGACTGCACAACTTGCCTACGTGAGTAGAGGCTGACGTAGATGGATTATTGTGCTGGAACTCAATATGATATGCGGGTTGAACATTGTTCGGGTATGCGGTAGCTGACGTAGTCGGCTGTTCATCATATTGAGTCTCTACGCAAAATGATGCGGTTTTTGACTGAGAGTCAGGATGCAAAGAAGTATGATGTGGGCTTTGACACTTTTGGCAAACATTTTCACTTCTGCATTTTTGAACAACATGCCGATACGAAAGACAATTTTCACAAGTTTTGTTGGTTGCGATGTATTTCTTCTTTTCGGAAAGAGATCATGAGTAAAACTTGGCACAGAGTCGTAGCGGATGACTTTGTCTACAGACTTTACACAGCCTATGGCTGGGGTCAGTACTGATATTGTACGAATTTGATTTTGCGGAAGGTGTAGAATGATTGGATGTTTTTCTCATGTCAGAAATAGACTCCAACATATCAAGTCTTTTGGTAATAAATTCATCTAATGAATTTTCTCATTCGGTTAAAGTTTCTTCTGGCATTTTAGAAGAAACCCAGTATACCAGGATTGGATCCTAGTAAAACACGGATATGTTATATGTACGCAAAATAGATAAGCAATAATTTACTGTGTACTGAAGATTCCTTAAAGCCTTTCCTCTTTCAGTCGTCACATTATCTATTTCAAAAATTTTTCTTAATTGGTGGTTTATGAGAATTCGCCTATTTTCATATCGTTGTCGCAACGCTTCCTAAGCAAGAGAAAAATTGTCGTCGGTTAAAGCAAATCTTTTCACTATTTGATTTGCTTCCCCTCTAGTTTTAGACCTTTGGTTAAGCAGTTTTTGTGCGGGTGAAAACTTTTTATGGTCTATATAAATGGCCGTGAACATGTCACGAAAACTTGGCCATCTATCGTAACCTCCACTGGAATGTTCTGTATCACATGGAGGTAGCTTTAACGAAAACCCACTATCTTCGGAACCTTTACTCTCGGACTTAGTAGTCGACTGCGATTTTTCAAGCTTTTGTTTTTCGATAGACATCAAATCTAAGATCGAGGCTTTGCAACTTTTATAAGATTTGCAAGATTCTGTAAATTTTGAGAATATAGATTCTCTAACCGATTCTGTTAAAGCTGGATCATGGGAAGTCATCCCAGCTCCAAATATGTTGACCAATTGAGGCCAACGTCTTTCCAAATCGTCAAGTTCGACTTGGAAGGTAGCGCAGAATGTGACTACTTGGTCCGAAAAAAATATGAACTTTTGACAACTCATTTTATGTGTATTCAAACTGTCCAAATCTCTCGAAGATTTCCAGAGCACGAAACAAAAATTAAACAGTAAACCAAATATTCTACAACGAATATAAGAGTATGAATAATTATTTCATAAATTTTATCCAATAATGGAAATCTTAGAAAAACTCAGTAAGTTTTCTGATTATTTTTAAGTTATTTAAGATAACTACACCACCAGAAAACTTGTGAATGCAAGAGACTTTTGTTTTGTCTACACTTCAATCAAGCACCTTTTTTTGAAAAAATTATATATGCCAGTGCGACTTCACTTTCAGATTAAACTGTAAACGTAAATGACACAAACCAACCTCAGAGAAGAAGTATATTTTTCCTCCATATATTCCCGTTGAAAATATACAAATTGTGATGTTTATCGCCATTGTTATAGGTATGTTCGCCATCACGATGTATTATTGTTTACATAGAACCTTTTGAGAATTTAAAACGCTTCTAAATTCTTTGTTTTTATATAGCAACACAAATGTACCTAGACCGGAAAATAGTCTAGGCAATCCTTTTCCCAGTGGAGTTGATAATTTAAAACAGTAGGTTTGTCTTTGTACTTAATAAATATCGCTAAACAAGTTTCTTGAGCAATATTTAACAATTGTTAAAGAAATGAGTAAAATTGAACGTTTAGTAACTTTTTGTAATAATTACTACAAGTTACTGTAAACGGGTACTTAACAAGCGTGTGAACTGAAGTTTCCTGTCTGTCACTTTTATGTGTAACTACCAGGTAAGTTTCCAAATTAGTAAAGACAATATTCAACAGAATATTTAATGCGGTCCATATAACACCAAGTATTAGTATTAAGTCTATCTGGTTACTTTCCCAGCAAGAAGTTTATCGGAGAGTAAGGAGTTTTTATTCTCTTTTGCCAGAAAATTGTAAAAACTTGCAAGCAATCAGTTGATTTGCCAAGCCAAAAACAATTTCCCTTCATTAAATAAGACCAAGCAAAGAAAAATTTTGTATTTTAGTAAAAAGTGTAAATAAAATTGACCAAGAAAGGGAATTTTTAATTTTGGAGCTTTATTCTCCAAAAACACCACAACTAGGCTTGCGTTTTCCAAAATAAAACCAGTTTTACCGCTGACAAGAAATGTGTCACCTCGTAATTAATAGCAAATGATTGATTGTTTTCTGGAAGAAGAGTTGCAAGTGGTTGCAAGAAGAAATTTGTCCAGCAAAAACTTGCAACCTCTCAGTAAATAACTGTCAAAATGTCTCTCAAGATTCGTTCTCTGTTGCTCTTAATTTTGTGTTAACAGACGACCTCCAGTTGGTAAAAATTGTTACGAATTTTGGGGTAACCAGAATACTAGGTTTATTCACAGTTTATACAGTTGGACACCAAGCCCACCTGATTGTTATGTTTGTTGTCAAAAACATTATTGACATTCAACTACAAAGAAACTCAAATCGCAATAATATAAAATCTATTATGTTTGTTGTCAAAAGTTGTTAACAGAACTCTGAATGGCCGACCTTCTATAGGCCTTGCTAGTATTAGTAACTTATTAATTGTTTGTCAATGTGCGTGAGAATATCTTAGGCAGGATAGAGATCAAACAGTTTTGATTTTGGCAATGAAACCGTTTCAACCCGTTGGATTTTGTTTATGTTCGAAGTAATCCACAAACAATTCTTGAAAATAACAAATATATGCTATGTTCCAGAACCTGTAAGAAGGCATTTTTTCCTTTATGTTATCAGAAATGATAGTACAATTTAGTAGATTTTGGAAGTTCTGGAACAGACCAATTGTTTTTTATGAAATTAGATTTTTTTTTTTGAAAATTTCAAGAAAAAATTTTGATTTTGAGGAAATTTTGGCATACGGATTGATGGAATACCACACGCTTTTTAATTACACACGTACAGAAGGTATTGATAGGCAGCCGCAGTCTGGCAGTAATTATATTGGCAGCGTAAATGCGGAGCACACTGCCGATTATTTACGAATGACAATAGATATATACATGTATATATTTTGTTCTATATAATGTTCGTTCCGAAGTTGCTGTTATTGCGGACGTACTGTATCTGTGTAGGCAGTGGAAAGGTTTTCTAAAGCTTTTCAATATCTGTTATTTTTTTCTACCGGATGTCCTCTAGACTTTAACGCATGACAAACAATCATGAAAAGAGTCGTGTTCAATATTGGTTTTATGAAAAAACTTCTTCAGATTTACTCTAATGAAGCTACCAACTCTCGAATTCAGCTTATTAAATGCTGTTAGTAGAACATTTATCGGGAAAAAATATTTTGATTCACTTTTAAACAAACACTGAATCTTGTACAGAACTCGTTTTGATGAGAACCTTGACCCCGAGCGTTATTTGTTATATATGCATAAAGAAACCGTACAAGCAAATCCACTTGTTGGTTTTGTATTTAAGAATTTTGATGTTTATATACTTATGTTTGTTTTACTTTCTATGTTATTTTTGACGTTTTCCTTTTTGGTTGAAAACATACTTTTAATTTCTTCGTGGCTTTGTTGCTTTTTACTCTATTTTGTAGACTGAGTAGACTTACGTTTTAACTGTCCCTTTTGTTGTAGCTCTGCTTTTGATATGATTCTTCTTCTTATTCCTTGGCCATTAGTTGGTTGTATTTATGTATAATTTAATTTTGCCGATTCCAATTTTAAGTAAATTCTTTAGTTTATCATTGCATTTTGTTATTCAACTAAGTTGTTTGTCATTGTAAGCTTAATTTCAGTACATAAATTTTGGTTTATAAACACGCCAATGTTCTTTTATCTTTTTTAAATATTTTTTTTCCTTTCTTTTGGCGACATAGACTGATTGTCAATTGTCCAAAAAAATAATGATTATTGTTCCTCCTCTTTTGTTGAGAGACGAGAACTGCATACATGTGTTCAGAGAAGCGAAAAAAGTGCGTTGACTGCGTACGTCATTAGTTCGCTGATGTATGTATGGTTCCATGTAAGCTAGCAGTAGGGTATGCGCACTGACCAATGTATGAAACCACTCAGTGCGGCGTTGACGGGACACGCAAAGAGAAATTTTATGGTATCTCTTTAATAGCGACTGCGTCGCTGACTGTTAATATTTTACTATTAACATTAATGCGAACAGTGAGAGTGCGGTAGGTAGCAGCGTTGGTTGCCATGCAAAGATAATACCTCTGTTTCTTCTTTTAACAGCGACTACGTTAATGGTTGCTAATGTTTAATAAACTAATAGAGTGTGACGAAGTTACCCGTGATAGATATTTAATGAGAAATGCGACTCTTTCTTTGCTGTTATTAAGGGATACTTTTCCTTGTTAAGAACGATCGAAGTGCATTAGTTATTTGAGGTATGACTACAATTGTCTATGCAGCAGCAAATGTGGATGGCTACTCTTTGTTTTTTAATTTTTGTGGTTCGCAGTAAGGTTTGCACTGTATCTTACAGTTTCTGGCGTGGTTGTTGTTTTTTCTTTTTTGTAAGAGTTACTGATCTTTACTGTTGTCTAGGACATTAAAAGGGGGAATGCGGGTTTTGCTATGGTGCTATCAACAAATTATTGGCATACTGATTATGAATATGGCAATAGCAATATGAACCGAATAATATCATGAAACACCCAAACAAAGAGGTTCTGTGTTTTTTATTTCTCAACTTGAACTAATAACAACGTAATGGTTTTTTGCACAACCCTACGAAATGGAGCAAATATTTTTTTCTCTGAAAGTATGATGTAACTTAGAATGACACAAATCACAGTGTACAAACATACATACATATGTATATGTTATGTTCTATGTATTTCCAGAATAGCTTCCAAAGCGTTTTGTACTTTGTGTATTGCCGAACACTAGTACATTTGTAGGATTAAAGTTCGAATTTTTCTAGCCGCTCACAAAATTAATAAAGACCTACATACTTTTTCGCCTGTTTAGGTTAGAAACTCTCTATTGGTATTTTCACTACAAATCTCCAGGGAGTCTTTGTTCGCCTAGTTCGGATCGCAGAGAGGCCTCCCTTCCTTAAGTGTTCTCTACAAACCCTCTGAGAAACTATGTTCGCTTACGGCGGACCGTAGGGTGATATTTCCAATCATTGCCCTACAAATCTTCTCAGAGACTATGTTCGCTCAGCGCGGATCGTAGAGAGTACTCTCTTGGTATTGGAATTTCTCTGCAATTTCTCCCTGGAACTGTATTCGCTCAGTTCGGATCGTAGTGAGAACTTTCCAATAAGCAGTGATTGCCTCAGCCTTGATTCACTTTCGGTTTTTATACACAAAACACTTATAAGTCATCTCTTCACCAGTACGGAAGTACTTTTCGGTTTATTGTAACGCGTCTCACCCAATACAAGGTAAAGTCATCAGCACTTTTCACCTTAATAAATCACCCTACACACCATTATTATTTATACCAACTATAACCTTTGTGTTTTATTTTCTCCTTTTTTACTTATTGGTTGCTCTCGGGTTTGTATCACTTGCTCATCTCCACAAACAACAACTATTCTCTGCGGCCTTTCTGAGCTATCAACTAAACATTTGGTCCAGTCGAGCCGGATAAGTTCCTTTGGATTTTGTTGTTGTCCACCTAAACATTTCATCCAATCGAGACGAATCAGTGGACAACTTACTCGGTGTTGTTTGTGCCAATCGGAGTTTTTGTTCTCTTCTTCATCACACAAAAGATTCCCCAATCACCCCTCACCACCATCCTCCTCATCTAAACATCATGAAACTACTATCACCAACAACACATATTCCACCAAAAAACATACCAGGTATGTAAATTCAGTGTTTTTCATAAGTGAGCAAATCGCGAGTGTTAAATTTTTTTCTCTTCTCGCATAAAAAATATTTCGGTTACTGACTGACTTTAATTCTCCCTATCGGTCGGTAATTACAAACAAATACGGTTAAATTCTTCATACAGTCCACACTAAAGCATTTAATAAACATTCTCACCGAAATACGGTTGCATTCCCTGTGAAATATTAGCAAAATATCGTTTATTTTGTGAATTTATTAAATCAAATATACGGCATATCGTGCGTGCTATTTAATTATTCACCAACAAGTGTAGTGATCGCCAATACGTGCTGTTGTTTTATTTATTTCGATTTATTTTTCTCACTATCCCTACGTCAATAATTATTCCAAAGGGAGAGCCCTTTAGAAAGAATTGCAACAACAAACGTATTACAAATCAACCGCCTTTTTGCATTTCTTCTAGCGTCGGTTGGTTGGTTGGTTTACGTGGTGGCTACACTTTATAGCCTCAATTAGTATGTAAGGAATACCGTTTTGAAAACCACACCACTCGTTCAAGGATTGTTATTTTGTTGTATTAAATTGACAGTTAAATCCAGCCTGATCAGTTGCGAAATCGTAGAAGGTCTCCCGGACCTACTTCGGCTATCTCGGCGATATTATGAAGGAACGGCTGTCCTATAGATTTAAGTCGTCGTTGCATTAGAGCAGGGCAGGAACAGAGGAGGTGCTCAACAGTTTCCTCCTCTTCTTCATCTCCGCAGCTGCGATAGTGGTCGTTGTGTGGTATACTTAAGCGCATTGCGTGGTTACCGATAGCCCAGTGACCGGTTAACACTGCAATAAGTCTTGCCAAGTTCCGTCGATTTTGGCTGATTAGGAACTTTGTGCGTTTGGCGTTGTATTGAGGCCATGTAGATTTTGATATTCGACATGTTTCCGTTTTGTCCCATCTACTCTCAGCCAATGGTAGATAGTATTTGAAGATATCCCCTTTAACTACTCCCATTGGTGTTGCGACTGACGCCTTTGGGAGTTCGTTAGAGGCGGATCCTGCTCTGGCTAGTTCGTCCGCGTTTTCGTTCCCATCCAGTCCCTTATGGCCTGGGATCCAGTTGAGAGTTACTCTTGACAGACGCCCTAGTTTAGCTAGTTCTTCTTTTCAATCTTTCACTAGCTTCGATGTGGCAGAGTTTGATTTTATTGCACGGAGTGCCGCTTGACTGTCGACAAAAATTCCTATCGAGTTTGGTGTGTGGAGTTGTAAGAGAATAAAACAAGCTTCCTTTATGGCCAGTATCTCCGCCTGAAAAACACTGCAGTCGTCAGGTAGCTTTATGGATGTAGATATATTTGCATCATATGAGAAGACACCAGAACCGACTCCACATTTCATCTTGGAACCATCTGTGTATACATTGATGTCATGACCTGTCATTGGTGATCCATTATTCCATTCATTCCTGCTTGGAAATTTGACTTCAAAAGGCTGATAAAAAGTCATTGTAGGAGCACAGTAATCAGCAGTAGTTGCTATTTCTTTTGGTAGTTTGTGAAGCACGCACGCATGTCCGTAGGCTCTATCGCTCCATATTCCTAGAGCCCGCAGCCTTGCCGCATTGCATGTTGCAGTTGCTTTGATGTGTATGTCTATTGGCAGAATGTGCATCATAACATTGAGGGCTTCAGCCGGACAAGTCCGAATTGCCCCCGTCACCCCGATGCATGCTGATCTTTGTATGCTATATAGTTTTTTCTGCGTAGTTTTCTTTTCCACTGCTGGCCACCATACTAGTGCTCCATATGTGAGAATTTGTCTTATTATACTGGTGTACATCCATAACACCATTTTAGGTTTAAGGCCCCAACGGCTCCCAAACATTTTGCGACACGTGTAGTATGCAACGGTTGCTTTGTGAGCACGATGTTCCATGTTACGTTTCCATGATAGCTTTGAATCTAGGATGACGCCTAGGTACTTAGTCGTGGTAGATTAGGTATTGAATATTTGGTCTTTGTGGTGAATAGTACCATCTCAGTTTTCCCTGGATTCACACCCAGTCCACAGCTTGTGGCCCAAGTATCTAGTGATTTCAGGGCCCCGTTCATGATGTCACTTTTCACGTATGGGAACAATCCAGAGACGAGTATTACCACATCGTCCGCATAAGCAACCACCTTAATCCCCATATGGTCAAGTTTGATAAGGATTTCGTTAATGACAAGGAGCCAAAGCAGTGGGGATATAACTCCTCCCTGTGGAGTTCCTCTGTTTACGTGCTTTAACAGCGTACTGTTTCCTAGTGAGGCGGTAATAACTCTACTTTGCAGCATGGTGGTTATCCAGCTACTGATGAATGATTCCACGCCAAAGTTATCTAGAGCTTGTTTTATTGCTGTTGTACTGACATTATTGAAGGCACCTTCTATATCAAGAAAAGCAGCCAAGGTGTATTGTTTATGTTCTAAGGATTTCTCGATAGTCCTAATGACTTCGTGTAGGGCTGTATCTGTCGAGCGTCTCTTTATGTAGACGTGTTTGAGTAATCCATCTTTTCTCGAATGTGCACGTCGATGAGTCTTTCGAGCGTCTTAAGTAGAAATGATGAAAGGCTTATGGGTCTGAAGTCTTTAGCATTTTCATGACTACGTTTTCCTGCTATGGGTATGAAGACAACTTTGACCTGTCTCCAACTCGCAGCAACGTAGTTAAGGGATATACATCTACTAGAAATGTACACTAGCCAAGGGTTTATTATGGTCTCCGTACTTTGCAGCATTTTTGGTATGATACCATCTGGCCCCGGAGATTTGTAGGGAGAGAAGCTGTTAATAGCCCATGTAACTTTACTCGGACTTATTATCTTATTGACTTCAGTATCGTTTATATTTGTATTAGTAT
Source organism: Musca autumnalis (assembly GCF_047663935.1). NCBI lineage: Eukaryota > Metazoa > Arthropoda > Insecta > Diptera > Muscidae > Musca > Musca autumnalis. Next base: position 124,044 of record NW_027411669.1, read on the forward strand.
TGGATTGCACTTCGCTGGTTCTATCAGAGCAGCCAGGGAAATGCGTCGTAAGCAGAATTTCAAGAGATTCGGCTGAGTTATCAGACCATGTGCCGTTGTTTCTCTTTATATATGTGGGATTCGAGTGTCCTTTTGCCATAACTTTGCTTAGTCTGGCTGTATCTTTGGTGCTGTCTAGTGCTCCGCAAAATTCAATCCATGATTGCTTTTTCGCTCTGGCTATGGCCTTTTTGTACTCCTTTAGCTTATCCTTGTATGGCTGCCAGGATCCGCTTTGGTAGCTGTCGTTGAAAGCTTTCCGTGACTGTTTACGCAGTTTAGAGAGCTTGGATGTCCACCATGGTGGATAGTGCTTTTTCGAGCGCGTCCAAGGACATGATACTTTAAAAGCTGTATCTAGAGATTTCTCCATAATAGATACAGCTTTATCTATACCCGCCGTAGTATCGCTTTTGTGTGGAATGCTGGGTACTCCCGTCCCGCAAAACCCTATTGAACTTCTCCCAGTTCGTTCTTTTTGGGTTGCGAAAGCATTTAATTGACGTTGCTTTTTCTGATATATTGAATAGTATCCAATTGTGATCTGAGAACGATTTTTATCGGATACTATCCAGTTAGCTATTTCTAGATGACGTTTATCGGATACCAGTGTGAGGTCAATGACCTCCTGCCACCCACAAAAGTTATCCGAGCTTGGAAATACAAAAGTTGGGTTAGTACCTCTATTACATATGGTAAGATTGTTAGTATTAATGAAGTCTAGAACTGACTCACCTCTGTCGTTCGTTTCTGTGCTGCCCCATTGGGAATGCCTTGCGTTTGCATCGCAGCCAATGATGATGGTGTTGAGTGGATGTATGGCCTCCATGGCGCTCCAGACCTTGCTTGGTGGGGCTTATCTTGAGTGGGCCATGTAGCATGAGGCAATAAAGAACTGCTTGCCATTGTCTAGTTCCACTTTTGCAACGGTGAAGTCCGCTGTACTATACTCTGGACATAAAAATGCGTTTATTTTATTTTTAACAATTAGACATGATCTAGGCTTACCGTTATCCTTCATGTATAATGTTGATAACGGATGATGCCTATGTCAAGATCCTCCTCTACTAGAAGGATCCGCAGGTTATCTAGCTGCATATTATCTAGCAGCTTTCCGGCATCGTCGATGTCATCTGCATCGTCTTCTCCGTTCGGGCCATGCGATCTTAGTATCTTTACTTTGGCTTCCCTCACGCCAAAGAAGAGTTTGTTGCCGAGTCTCTCTAGTGCCTCCACTCCGGCCTCTGTTATAGAGAGAACCAAACTCATGCTGTTATTATTCGGGGGTTCAGTGGCGATTACGGACCAGTCGTCCATTGGAACATCCTTTTTCATCCTCGCCAGACCTTGTAGTAGTTTCGGGCCGTCACAATCTATATTGGGCAACCAAACTCTGGCACGAGGTCTTATTGGGATTTCTTGGGCTGGGATCAACCGCAGACTGATGTCTTCCCATGCACCGCTGATCTTAGCCATACATTTTTCCAAGAATCCCTTTGAGAACTCGTCCATGCATTTGATTACCCTGTAGCCACGATGAACCTCGCTTGAGTCTAAATGAGGCACGGGAGAATCATCGTTTGTGAAAACATGTTCCACAACTTGTTCTGACAATTTAGTTTCTACCATGTCCCATTCCGCAGTGGTGATAGGGAACAGCTTTCCCTTCTTGTCGTTAGCCACGGCAACCATCAGGTCGTCCTTAACGACTTCATTGAAGGGACGTTTTGTTGTTGAAGAGGCAGTAGTGTTGTGTTTTTTCCTCTTGGCGGGCTTATTGTCCTCAGTCCGGGAGCGCTCACGTTTGGAGGAAGTTGGGCGATCGTCGTTTCTAGAGGTTTTGGCTTCCTCGTATTCCTCGACGATTTTAGTGTATTTTATTTTGTCCAACTCATCCCGTTCGTGGACCGTACCATTTGCAGCATTCTTGCTGAGAATGAATTTTGCCTTCTGGTATAGGGCCTTTCAAACGTCGGCTGGACTTTTCTTTTTCTTATTGGTTTGTGTAGTTTTTCCATCCATACCAGAGACAGTCAGAGTTGCTGTTTTTGTGGTTGTCTGATGAAGTGTGTCAGAACCGACAACACTTAGTTGGCTAGCTACCAGCTCCTGGCTGGATGCTAAAAGGTCATTTGTTTTTATTTTCTAATGTATTTTTCTCCATATGTTGTTCCCACGAGTGTGCCGTAAGGGGATGGACCATCGTACGCAGTGACGGCTTGCGCAGACTAGGCTACTAATAAGTACAACTCGACCCGTGCCCTGGCGCCGAGGGGGGTTGCTAGCGACCAGACTTCTTTAGACACTTGTCGGCCATTCAGATCCTCAGCACAACTCCCACTACCTTGATCTTAAAAGTGTTTATATATGTCACTCGTCCCAAAGGTGATCTGTGGAGCAAAATCAGTTCACCTCCTGGGCTCGTGGCAATTCCCTCCTCCTTTTGCAACCGGGCTTGGGACCGTCTTTGGTGGAGTTTTCTTCTAGCGTCACTGCAGTGACTACAGACTTATCAGTCTAATGAGCCATGCATTGAAGATTTTCCTAAAAATAATTCATGGGCGAATATATGAGAAGTGTGAAAAAGTTATGGGTGCTTCCCAATTTGGTTTTAAGGAAGGCATGGGAACCCGCGAAGCTCTTTCTTCCCTACAAATCCTAGTTGAAAAATGCAAAGCTGTTCAAAAAGATGTATATATATGCTTTATTGATTACGAAAAGGCTTTCGATACAGTACAGCACGACAAGTTAATAGAGATTCTTACGTCCATTGGTATCGGGCAGAATGAAATTCGATGTATAAAAAGCTTGTATTGGCATCAGACTGCACATGTCGACGTAAACGGAGAATGCACGGAAGACATAGTAATATCAAAAGGTGTCAGACAAGGATGTATATTATCCCCCTTATTGTTCAATGTATACTCCGAAAGAATATTCCAAGAATCTATCAATGATGTCAAAAAAGGAATCCTGGTTAATGGTACTTTTCTCAACAATATTAGATATGCCGACGACACAACCATACTAGCCGATAGCATTGCAGGGCTGCAATACCTACTTACTAGACTAACAACGCACAGTGAAAGATATGGTCTAAAGATAAATATTAAAAAGACTAAGTACATGGTTATTTCCAAAGAAAATATGAGTAATCAAACACAATTAAAAATTAAAGATATGGACGTGGAAAGAGTACATAGCTTTAAATACCTCGGCGTCACAATAAATGACAAGTGGAACATTTCAAATGAAATAAGAAGCAGAATCGAAATGGCGAGAGAAGCTTTTGTAAAATACAAGAAAATTTTTTTAAGTCATGATATTACTATAAAGTCAAAACTAAGATATCTGAAAACATATGTATGGTCTGTTTTGCTATATGGAGTCGAAATGTGGACCCTGAAGGCAGTTGACATGAAAAAACTTGAAGCTTTCGAGATGTGGACTTACAGGCGAATTCTCAAAATACCATGGACCAAGTTTGTAACGAACAATGAAGTACTGCGAAGAATACACCAAGAAAAAGAGCTTATACGTACAATAAAGAAACGAAAAACAGCATATCTTGGACACATCATGCGAAACAGCAAATACAAACTACTCCAAAACATCATCCGATGCAGAATAGAAGGCAGACAGTCCAGGGGAAGAAAAGAGAAGTCTTGGATTAACAATATTCAGGAATGGACCGGCATAAATGATGCCTCAACTCTACTCAGCAGGTGCAGAAATCGACAATCTTTTGCTGAAATAATAAACAACTTATAAATACATATAATCACTTAATATAATGTAATATATTTTATGTAATTGCACTGATCGCCATAAATTCGTAAAACGAATAGGCAAATAAAGAAGAAGAAGAATAAATGGGAATGAGGAGATTTCAACGAATATGCCTATGCGATTCATAGGGCCAAATAAAACAATGTGATCAATTCTAACTTAAACAACCCTCATATCTCAATCCTACACTACAACAGTATCCTTAATTCCAAATTTCAGGTTTCCAGCTCTTTGAGTTCACCCAAATCTAAATTGTACTAAATTTAGTACCATTTAGTACTTTTCGTACACATGATTGGTAATTTTGCAAACCATTTCCTTTTAGAAGCACCACTTCCCAACCTTGATTTCCATACCAAATTCCTATATTCCTATATTCCTGGGGCCTATTATTGATTTCATTAATTATTTAGCGATTTCTTCAAATTACAGATTTTGAAATTGAATAGTTATAACTGTACATCTCCATGTACGATGAAATTCTTAATTGCAAATAAATCGTGGTAATATGCACAATTTTATTGCACTTTCATTGATTTGCAAACATTTAGTTATTACCAAAAAGTGAGGTCCATACAGTTTTTAGTTGTTGTTATTTCTGGCCGATTTCTGAATTTATTCCCCTAATGTTGTCTTCAACAGCAACTCATTTGTTCAACAAACCCAACATCATTTATTGAAAGAATTTTTGTTTTAATTTTAAATAGAAAATCAAAATTTTTACAAATGCATCGTTTGTAATCATCTTTTCTAACTGTATTTTAACGAATGAAAATCTTTTGTGCGACACCTGTTATATGAAAACTAAATCAGGATCGGTTTGTATTTTTCGCGTAATTGATGTTTATATCATTATCACCAACTGCGACATCTGTTGCAATGGAAGATAACAAATGTCTTATCTTTCTATTATTTAGTGGTTTACGATAAAATAAGTGCGCCTAGAAGTAAACTACAAAATTTGAAATTATGTGTGATCGTTTACGGTATCATGAAGTTATAGCATTGTTAATTTGACACATGTCTTGCAGAGGGCCAACTAAGTGAAAAAGTACGTAATAATAATGAAAAATAAGGATTTTTGTTGTTGTTATTTTTTGTGGTTCCAGGACGAATTTTCTAAAACCCGGCCTTATCTCGCACATTTGCATCAACAGTGACCCACTGGTAAAATTTCAAGCTCCTAGCTTTAGCCGTTTTGGCTGGGCGTTGATGATGAGTCAGTCAGTCAGTCAATCACTTATCACCAAGCTCATTTATATATATAGAAGATATCGAGTTCCGTATCGAAATTAGATGCAGAAGCATCCAAGTCTCACGAAATAAAAGGGTCAGCTTTGTCAAATCAATCACATGTCCATATGAGAGCAAATATATCGTGACCTATAGAATCTACAGTCTCGTTTCTTACGTCGTTTGTTAAGCAAACTTTGACAGCAAACTATATGATGATATCGTGTTCCGCATCGAAATTAGATGCAGAAGCATCCAAGTCTTACGAAATACAAGGGTCAGCTTTGTCAAATCAATCACATGTCCATATGAGAGCAAATATATCGTGACCTATAATATCTACAGTCTCGTTTCTTACGTCGTTTGTTAAGCAAACTTTGACACACAATCCATGCAATTTATATGATGATATCGAGTTCCGTATCGAAACTAGATGCAGAAGCATCCAAGTCTCACGAAATACAAGGGTCAGCTTTGTCAAATCAATCACATGTCCATATGAGAGCAAATATATCGTCAGCTATAGAATCTACAGTCTCGTTTCTTACGTCGTTTGTTAAGCAAACTTTGACACACAATCCATGCAATTTATATGATGATATCGAGTTCCGTTTCGAAGATAGATGCAGAAGCATCCAAGTCTCAAGAAATACAAGGGTCAGCTTTGTCAAATCAATCACATGTCCATATGAGAGCAAATATATCGTGACCTATAGAATCTACAGTCTCGTTTCTTACGTCGTTTGTAAAGCAAACTTTGACACACAACCCATGCAATTTATATGATGATATCGAGTTCCGTATCGAAATTAGATGCAGAAGCATCCAAGTCTTACGAAATACAAGGGTCAGCTTTGTCAAATCAATCACATGTCCATATGAGAGCAAATATATCGTGACCTATAGAATCTACAGTCTCGTTCCTTACGTCGTTTGTTAAGCAAACTTTGACACACAATCCATGCAATTTATATGATGATATCGTGTTCCGTATCGAAATTAGATGCAGAAGCATCCAAGTCTCACGAAATACAAGGGTCAGTTTTGTCAAATCAATCACATGTCCATATGAGAGCAAATATATCGTGACCTATAATATCTACAGTCTCGTTCCTTACGTCGTTTGTTAAGCAAACTTTGACACACAATCCATGCAATTTATATGATGATGTCGAGTTCCGCATCGAAATTAGATGCAGAAGCATCCAAGTCTCACGAAATACAAGTGTCAGCTTTGTCAAATCAATCACATGTCCATATGAGAGCAAATATATCGTGACCTATAATATCTACAGTCTCGTTTCTTACGTCGTTTGGTAAGCAAACTTTGACACACAATCCATGCAATTTATATGATGATATCGAGTTCTGTTTCGAAGATAGATGCAGAAGCATCCAAGTCTCACGAAATACAAGGGTCAGCTCTGTCAAATCAATCACATGTCCATATGAGAGCAAATATATCGTCAGCTAAAGAATCTACAGTCTCATTTCTTACGTCGTTTGTTAGGCAAACTTTGACACACAATCCATGCAATTTATATGATGATATCGACTTCCGTATCGAAATTAGATGCAGAAGCATCCAAGTCTCACGAAATACAAGGGTCAGCTTTGTCAAATCAATCACATGTCCATATGAGAGCAAATATATCGTGACCTATAGAATCTACAGTCTCGTTTCTTACGTCGTTTGTTAAGCAAACTTTGACACACAATCCATGCAATTTATATGATGATATCGAGTTCCGTATCGAAATTAGATGCAGAAGCATCCAAGTCTCACGAAATAAAAGGGTCAGCTTTGTCAAATCAATCACATGTCCATATGAGAGCAAATATATCGTGACCTATAGAATCTACAGTCTCGTTTCTTACGTCGTTTGTTAAGCAAACTTTGACACACAATCCATGCAATTTATATGATGATATCGTGTTCCGTATCGAAATTAGATGCAGAAGCATCCAAGTCTTACGAAATACAAGGGTCAGCTTTGTCAAATCAATCACATGTCCATATGAGAGCAAATATATCGTGACCTATAGAATCTACAGTCTCGTTCCTTACGTCGTTTGTTAAGCAAACTTTGACACACAATCCATGCAATTTATATGATGATGTCGAGTTCCGTATCGAAATTAGATGCAGAAGCATCCAAATCTCACGAAATACAAGGGTCAGCTTTGTCAAATCAATCACATGTCCATATGAGAGCAAATATATCGTGACCTATAGAATCTACAGTCTCGTTTCTTACGACGTTTGTTAAGCAAACTTTGACACACAATCAATGCAATTTATATGATGATATTGAGTATCGAAATTAGATGCAGAAGCATCCAAGTCTCACGAAATACAAGGGTCAGTTTTGTCAAATCAATCACATGTCCATATGAGAGCAAATATATCGTGACCTATAATATCTACAGTCTCGTTCCTTACGTCGTTTGTTAAGCAAACTTTGACACACAATCCATGCAATTTATATGATGATGTCGAGTTCCGCATCGAAATTAGATGCAGAAGCATCCAAGTCTCACGAAATACAAGTGTCAGCTTTGTCAAATCAATCACATGTCCATATGAGAGCAAATATATCGTGACCTATAATATCTACAGTCTCGTTTCTTACGTCGTTTGGTAAGCAAACTTTGACACACAATCCATGCAATTTATATGATGATATCGAGTTCTGTTTCGAAGATAGATGCAGAAGCATCCAAGTCTCACGAAATACAAGGGTCAGCTCTGTCAAATCAATCACATGTCCATATGAGAGCAAATATATCGTCAGCTAAAGAATCTACAGTCTCATTTCTTACGTCGTTTGTTAAGCAAACTTTGACACACAATCCATGCAATTTATATGATGATATCGACTTCCGTATCGAAATTAGATGCAGAAGCATCCAAGTCTCACGAAATACAAGGGTCAGCTTTGTCAAATCAATCACATGTCCATATGAGAGCAAATATATCGTGACCTATAGAATCTACAGTCTCGTTTCTTACGTCGTTTGTTAAGCAAACTTTGACACACAATCCATGCAATTTATATGATGATATCGAGTTCCGTATCGAAATTAGATGCAGAAGCATCCAAGTCTCACGAAATAAAAGGGTCAGCTTTGTCAAATCAATCACATGTCCATATGAGAGCAAATATATCGTGACCTATAGAATCTACAGTCTCGTTTCTTACGTCGTTGGTTAAGCAAACTTTGACACACAATCCATGCAATTTATATGATGATATCGTGTTCCGTATCGAAATTAGATGCAGAAGCATCCAAGTCTTACGAAATACAAGGGTCAGCTTTGTCAAATCAATCACATGTCCATATGAGAGCAAATATATCGTGACCTATAGAATCTACAGTCTCGTTCCTTACGTCGTTTGTTAAGCAAACTTTGACACACAATCCATGCAATTTATATGATGATGTCGAGTTCCGTATCGAAATTAGATGCAGAAGCATCCAAATCTCACGAAATACAAGGGTCAGCTTTGTCAAATCAATCACATGTCCATATGAGAGCAAATATATCGTGACCTATAGAATCTACAGTCTCGTTTCTTACGACGTTTGCTAAGCAAACTTTGACACACAATCAATGCAATTTATATGATGATATTGAGTTCCGTATCGAAATTAGATGCAGAAGCATCCAAATCTCACGAAATACAAGGGTCAGCTTTGTCAAATCAATCACATGTCCATATGAGAGCAAATATATCGTGACCTATAGAATCTACAGTCTCGTTTCTTACGTCGTTTGTTAAGCAAACTTTGACACACAATCAATGCAATTTATATGATGATATTGAGTTCCGTATCGAAATTAGATGCAGAAGCATCCAAATCTCACGAAATACAAGGGTCAGCTTTGTCAAATCAATCACATGTCCATATGAGAGCAAATATATCGTGACAAACTTTGACACACAATCCATGCAATTTATATGATGATATCGTGTTCCGTATCGAAATTAGATGCAGAAGCATCCAAGTCTCACGAAATACAAGTGTCAGCTTTGTCAAATCAATCACATGTCCATATGAGAGCAAATATATCGTGACCTATAGAATCTACAGTCTCGTTTCTTACGACGTTTGTTAAGCAAACTTTGACACACAATCAATGCAATTTATATGATGATATTGAGTTCCGTATCGAAATTAGATGCAGAAGCATCCAAATCTCACGAAATACAAGGGTCAGCTTTGTCAAATCAATCACATGTCCATATGAGAGCAAATATATCGTGACCTATAGAATCTACAGTCTCGTTTCTTACGTCGTTTGGTAAGCAAACTTTGACACACAATCCATGCAATTTATATGATGATATCGTGTTCCGTATCGAAATTAGATGCAGAAGCATCCAAATCTCACGAAATACAAGGGTCAGCTTTGTCAAATCAAACACATGTCCGTATGAGAGCAAATATATCGTGACCTATAGAATCTACAGTCTCGTTTCTTACGACGTTTGTTAAGCAAACTTTGACACACAATCAATGCAATTTATATGATGATATTGAGTTCCGTATCGAAATTAGATGCAGAAGCATCCAAGTCTCACGAAATACAAGGGTCAGTTTTGTCAAATCAATCACATGTCCATATGAGAGCAAATATATCGTGACCTATAATATCTACAGTCTCGTTCCTTACGTCGTTTGTTAAGCAAACTTTGACACACAATCCATGCAATTTATATGATGATGTCGAGTTCCGCATCGAAATTAGATGCAGAAGCATCCAAGTCTCACGAAATACAAGTGTCAGCTTTGTCAAATCAATCACATGTCCATATGAGAGCAAATATATCGTGACCTATAATATCTACAGTCTCGTTTCTTACGTCGTTTGGTAAGCAAACTTTGACACACAATCCATGCAATTTATATGATGATATCGAGTTCTGTTTCGAAGATAGATGCAGAAGCATCCAAGTCTCACGAAATACAAGGGTCAGCTCTGTCAAATCAATCACATGTCCATATGAGAGCAAATATATCGTCAGCTAAAGAATCTACAGTCTCATTTCTTACGTCGTTTGTTAAGCAAACATTGACACACAATCCATGCAATTTATATGATGATATCGACTTCCGTATCGAAATTAGATGCAGAAGCATCCAAGTCTCACGAAATACAAGGGTCAGCTTTGTCAAATCAATCACATGTCCATATGAAAGCAAATATATCGTGACCTATAGAATCTACAGTCTCGTTTCTTACGTCGTTTGTTAAGCAAACTTTGACACACAATCCATGCAATTTATATGATGATATCGAGTTCCGTATCGAAATTAGATGCAGAAGCATCCAAGTCTCACGAAATAAAAGGGTCAGCTTTGTCAAATCAATCACATGTCCATATGAGAGCAAATATATCGTGACCTATAGAATCTACAGTCTCGTTTCTTACGTCGTTTGTTAAGCAAACTTTGACACACAATCCATGCAATTTATATGATGATATCGTGTTCCGTATCGAAATTAGATGCAGAAGCATCCAAGTCTTACGAAATACAAGGGTCAGCTTTGTCAAATCAATCACATGTCCATATGAGAGCAAATATATCGTGACCTATAGAATCTACAGTCTCGTTCCTTACGTCGTTTGTTAAGCAAACTTTGACACACAATCCATGCAATTTATATGATGATGTCGAGTTCCGTATCGAAATTAGATGCAGAAGCATCCAAATCTCACGAAATACAAGGGTCAGCTTTGTCAAATCAATCACATGTCCATATGAGAGCAAATATATCGTGACCTATAGAATCTACAGTCTCGTTTCTTACGACGTTTGCTAAGCAAACTTTGACACACAATCAATGCAATTTATATGATGATATTGAGTTCCGTATCGAAATTAGATGCAGAAGCATCCAAATCTCACGAAATACAAGGGTCAGCTTTGTCAAATCAATCACATGTCCATATGAGAGCAAATATATCGTGACCTATAGAATCTACAGTCTCGTTTCTTACGACGTTTGTTAAGCAAACTTTGACACACAATCAATGCAATTTATATGATGATATTGAGTTCCGTATCGAAATTAGATGCAGAAGCATCCAAATCTCACGAAATACAAGTGTCAGCTTTGTCAAATCAATCACATGTCCATATGAGAGCAAATATATCGTGACCTATAGAATCTACAGTCTCGTTTCTTACGACGTTTGCTAAGCAAACTTTGACACACAATCAATGCAATTTATATGATGATATTGAGTTCCGTATCGAAATTAGATGCAGAAGCATCCAAATCTCACGAAATACAAGGGTCAGCTTTGTCAAATCAATCACATGTCCATATGAGAGCAAATATATCGTGACCTATAGAATCTACAGTCTCGTTTCTTACGTCGTTTGTTAAGCAAACTTTGACACACAATCAATGCAATTTATATGATGATATTGAGTTCCGTATCGAAATTAGATGCAGAAGCATCCAAATCTCACGAAATACAAGGGTCAGCTTTGTCAAATCAATCACATGTCCATATGAGAGCAAATATATCGTGACAAACTTTGACACACAATCCATGCAATTTATATGATGATATCGTGTTCCGTATCGAAATTAGATGCAGAAGCATCCAAGTCTCACGAAATACAAGTGTCAGCTTTGTCAAATCAATCACATGTCCATATGAGAGCAAATATATCGTGACCTATAGAATCTACAGTCTCGTTTCTTACGACGTTTGTTAAGCAAACTTTGACACACAATCAATGCAATTTATATGATGATATTGAGTTCCGTATCGAAATTAGATGCAGAAGCATCCAAATCTCACGAAATACAAGGGTCAGCTTTGTCAAATCAATCACATGTCCATATGAGAGCAAATATATCGTGACCTATAGAATCTACAGTCTCGTTTCTTACGTCGTTTGGTAAGCAAACTTTGACACACAATCCATGCAATTTATATGATGATATCGTGTTCCGTATCGAAATTAGATGCAGAAGCATCCAAATCTCACGAAATACAAGGGTCAGCTTTGTCAAATCAAACACATGTCCGTATGAGAGCAAATATATCGTGACCTATAGAATCTACAGTCTCGTTTCTTACGACGTTTGTTAAGCAAACTTTGACACACAATCAATGCAATTTATATGATGATATTGAGTTCCGTATCGAAATTAGATGCAGAAGCATCCAAGTCTCACGAAATACAAGGGTCAGTTTTGTCAAATCAATCACATGTCCATATGAGAGCAAATATATCGTGACCTATAATATCTACAGTCTCGTTCCTTACGTCGTTTGTTAAGCAAACTTTGACACACAATCCATGCAATTTATATGATGATGTCGAGTTCCGCATCGAAATTAGATGCAGAAGCATCCAAGTCTCACGAAATACAAGTGTCAGCTTTGTCAAATCAATCACATGTCCATATGAGAGCAAATATATCGTGACCTATAATATCTACAGTCTCGTTTCTTACGTCGTTTGGTAAGCAAACTTTGACACACAATCCATGCAATTTATATGATGATATCGAGTTCTGTTTCGAAGATAGATGCAGAAGCATCCAAGTCTCACGAAATACAAGGGTCAGCTCTGTCAAATCAATCACATGTCCATATGAGAGCAAATATATCGTCAGCTAAAGAATCTACAGTCTCATTTCTTACGTCGTTTGTTAAGCAAACTTTGACACACAATCCATGCAATTTATATGATGATATCGACTTCCGTATCGAAATTAGATGCAGAAGCATCCAAGTCTCACGAAATACAAGGGTCAGCTTTGTCAAATCAATCACATGTCCATATGAAAGCAAATACATCGTGACCTATAGAATCTACAGTCTCGTTTCTTACGTCGTTTGTTAAGCAAACTTTGACACACAATCCATGCAATTTATATGATGATATCGAGTTCCGTATCGAAATTAGATGCAGAAGCATCCAAGTCTCACGAAATAAAAGGGTCAGCTTTGTCAAATCAATCACATGTCCATATGAGAGCAAATATATCGTGACCTATAGAATCTACAGTCTCGTTTCTTACGTCGTTTGTTAAGCAAACTTTGACACACAATCCATGCAATTTATATGATGATATCGTGTTCCGTATCGAAATTAGATGCAGAAGCATCCAAGTCTTACGAAATACAAGGGTCAGCTTTGTCAAATCAATCACATGTCCATATGAGAGCAAATATATCGTGACCTATAGAATCTACAGTCTCGTTCCTTACGTCGTTTGTTAAGCAAACTTTGACACACAATCCATGCAATTTATATGATGATGTCGAGTTCCGTATCGAAATTAGATGCAGAAGCATCCAAATCTCACGAAATACAAGGGTCAGCTTTGTCAAATCAATCACATGTCCATATGAGAGCAAATATATCGTGACCTATAGAATCTACAGTCTCGTTTCTTACGACGTTTGCTAAGCAAACTTTGACACACAATCAATGCAATTTATATGATGATATTGAGTTCCGTATCGAAATTAGATGCAGAAGCATCCAAATCTCACGAAATACAAGGATCAGCTTTGTCAAATCAATCACATGTCCATATGAGAGCAAATATATCGTGACCTATAGAATCTACAGTCTCGTTTCTTACGTCGTTTGTTAAGCAAACTTTGACACACAATCAATGCAATTTATATGATGATATTGAGTTCCGTATCGAAATTAGATGCAGAAGCATCCAAATCTCACGAAATACAAGGGTCAGCTTTGTCAAATCAATCACATGTCCATATGAGAGCAAATATATCGTGACAAACTTTGACACACAATCCATGCAATTTATATGATGATATCGTGTTCCGTATCGAAATTAGATGCAGAAGCATCCAAGTCTCACGAAATACAAGTGTCAGCTTTGTTAAATCAATCACATGTCCATATGAGAGCAAATATATCGTGACCTATAGAATCTACAGTCTCGTTTCTTACGACGTTTGTTAAGCAAACTTTGACACACAATCAATGCAATTTATATGATGATATTGAGTTCCGTATCGAAATTAGATGCAGAAGCATCCAAATCTCACGAAATACAAGGGTCAGCTTTGTCAAATCAATCACATGTCCATATGAGAGCAAATATATCGTGACCTATAGAATCTACAGTCTCGTTTCTTACGTCGTTTGGTAAGCAAACTTTGACACACAATCCATGCAATTTATATGATGATATCGTGTTCCGTATCGAAATTAGATGCAGAAGCATCCAAATCTCACGAAATACAAGGGTCAGCTTTGTCAAATCAAACACATGTCCGTATGAGAGCAAATATATCGTGACCTATAGAATCTACAGTCTCGTTTCTTACGTCGTTTGTTAAGCAAACTTTGACACACAATCCATGCAATTTATATGATGATGTCGTGTTCCGTGTCGAAATTAGATGCAGAAGCATCCAAGTCTAACGAAATACAAGGGTCAGCTTTGTCAAATCAAACACATGTCCATATGAGAGCAAATATATCGTGACCTATAGAATCTACAGTCTCGTTCCTTACGTCGTTTGTTAAGCAAACTTTGACACACAATCCATGCAATTTATATGATGATGTCATGTTCCGTATCGAAATTAGATGCAGAAGCATCCAAGTCTAACGGAATACAAGGGTCAGCTTTGTCAAATCAAACACATGTCCATATGAGAGCAAATATATCGTGACCTATAGAATCTACAGTCTCGTTCCTTACGTCGTTTGTTAAGCAAACTTTGACACACAGTCCATGCAATTTATATGATGATATCGTGTTCCGTATCGAAATTAGATGCAGAAGCATCCAAGTCTTACGAAATACAAGGGTCAGCTTTTTCAAATCAATCACATGTCCATATGAGAGCAAATATATCGTGACCTATAGAATCTACAGTCTCGTTTCTTACGACGTTTGTTAAGCAAACTTTGACACACAATCCATGCAATTTATATGATGATATCGAGTTCCGTTTCGAAGATAGATGCAGAAGCATCCAAGTCTTACGAAATACAAGGGTCAGCTTTGTCAAATCAATCACATGTCCATATGAGAGCAAATATATCGTGACCTATAGAATCTACAGTCTCGTTTCTTACGTCGTTTGTTAAGCAAACTTTGACACACAATCCATGCAATTTATATGATGATATCGAGTTCCGTATCGAAATTAGATGCAGAAGCATCCAAGTCTAACGAAATACAAGGGTCAGCTTTGTCAAATCAATCACATGTCCATATGAGAGCAAATATATCGTGACCTATAGAATCTACAGCCTCGTTTCTTACGTCGTTTGTTAAGCAAACTTTGACACACAATCCATGCAATTTATATGATGATATCGAGTTCCGTATCGAAATTAGATGCAGAAGCATCCATGTCTCCCGAAATACAAGGGTCAGCTTTGTCAAATCAATCACATGTCCATATGAGAGCAAATATATCGTGACCTATAGAATCTACAGTCTCGTTCCTTACGTCGTTTGTTAAGCAAACTTTGACACACAATCCATGCAATTTATATGATGATGTCGAGTTCCGTACCGAAATTATATGCAGAAGCATCCAAGTCTCACGAAATACAAGGGTCAGCTTTGTCAAATCAATCATATGAGAGCAAATATATCGTCAGCTAAAGAATCTACAGTCTCGTTTCTTACGTCATTTGTTAAGCAAACTTTGACACACAATCCATGCAATTTATATGATGATATCGAGTTCCGTATCGAAATTAGATGCAGAAGCATCCAAGTCTTACGAAATACAAGGGTCAGCTTTGTCAAATCAATCACATGTCCATATGAGAGCAAATATATCGTGACCTATAATATCTACAGTCTCGTTTCTTGCGTCGTTTGTTAAGCAAACTTTGACACACAATCCATGCAATTTATATGATGATGTCGAGTTCCGTTTCGAAGATAGATGCAGAAGCATCCAAGTCTCCCGAAATACAAGGGCCAGCTTTGTCAAATCAATCACATGTCCATATGAGAGCAAATATATCGTGACCTATAGAATCTACAGTCTCGTTTCTTACGTCGTTTGGTAAGCAAACTTTGACACACAATCCATGCAATTTATATGATGATATCGAGTTCCGTTTCGATGATAGATGCAGAAGCATCCAAGTCTCACGAAATACAAGGGTCAGCTTTGTCAAATCAATCACATGTCCATATGAGAGCAAATATATCGTGACCTATAGAATCTACAGTCTCGTTTCTTACGTCGTTTGTTAAGCAAACTTTGACACACAGTCCATGCAATTTATATGATGATATCGTGTTCCGTATCGAAATTAGATGCAGAAGCATCCAAGTCTTACGAAATACAAGGGTCAGCTTTTTCAAATCAATCACATGTCCATATGAGAGCAAATATATCGTGACCTATAGAATCTACAGTCTCGTTTCTTACGACGTTTGTTAAGCAAACTTTGACACACAATCCATGCAATTTATATGATGATATCGAGTTCCGTTTCGAAGATAGATGCAGAAGCATCCAAGTCTTACGAAATACAAGGGTCAGCTTTGTCAAATCAATCACATGTCCATATGAGAGCAAATATATCGTGACCTATAGAATCTACAGTCTCGTTTCTTACGTCGTTTGTTAAGCAAACTTTGACACACAATCCATGCAATTTATATGATGATATCGAGTTCCGTATCGAAATTAGATGCAGAAGCATCCAAGTATAACGAAATAGAAGGGTCAGCTTTGTCAAATCAATCACATGTCCATATGAGAGCAAATATATCGTGACCTATAGAATCTACAGCCTCGTTTCTTACGTCGTTTGTTAAGCAAACTTTGACACACAATCCATGCAATTTATATGATGATATCGAGTTCCGTATCGAAATTAGATGCAGAAGCATCCATGTCTCCCGAAATACAAGGGTCAGCTTTGTCAAATCAATCACATGTCCATATGAGAGCAAATATATCGTGACCTATAGAATCTACAGTCTCGTTCCTTACGTCGTTTGTTAAGCAAACTTTGACACACAATCCATGCAATTTATATGATGATGTCGAGTTCCGTACCGAAATTATATGCAGAAGCATCCAAGTCTCACGAAATACAAGGGTCAGCTTTGTCAAATCAATCATATGAGAGCAAATATATCGTCAGCTAAAGAATCTACAGTCTCGTTTCTTACGTCGTTTGTTAAGCAAACTTTGACACACAATCCATGCAATTTATATGATGATATCGAGTTCCGTATCGAAATTAGATGCAGAAGCATCCAAGTCTTACGAAATACAAGGGTCAGCTTTGTCAAATCAATCACATGTCCATATGAGAGCAAATATATCGTGACCTATAATATCTACAGTCTCGTTTCTTGCGTCGTTTGTTAAGCAAACTTTGACACACAATCCATGCAATTTATATGATGATATCGAGTTCCGTATCGAAATTAGATGCAGAAGCATCCAAGTCTTACGAAATACAAGGGTCAGCTTTGTCAAATCAATCACATGTCCATATGAGAGCAAATATATCGTGACCTATAATATCTACAGTCTCGTTTCTTACGTCGTTTGTTAAGCAAACTTTGACACACAATCCATGCAATTTATATGATGATATCGAGTTCCGTATCGAAACTAGATGCAGAAGCATCCAAGTCTCACGAAATACAAGGGTCAGCTTTGTCAAATCAATCACATGTCCATATGAGAGCAAATATATCGTCAGCTATAGAATCTACAGTCTCGTTTCTTACGTCGTTTGTTAAGCAAACTTTGACACACAATCCATGCAATTTATATGATGATATCGAGTTCCGTTTCGAAGATAGATGCAGAAGCATCCAAGTCTCAAGAAATACAAGGGTCAGCTTTGTCAAATCAATCACATGTCCATATGAGAGCAAATATATCGTGACCTATAGAATCTACAGTCTCGTTTCTTACGTCGTTTGTAAAGCAAACTTTGACACACAATCCATGCAATTTATATGATGATATCGAGTTCCGTATCGAAATTAGATGCAGAAGCATCCAAGTCTTACGAAATACAAGGGTCAGCTTTGTCAAATCAATCACATGTCCATATGAGAGCAAATATATCGTGACCTATAGAATCTACAGTCTCGTTCCTTTCGTCGTTTGTTAAGCAAACTTTGACACACAATCCATGCAATTTATATGATGATATCGTGTTCCGTATCGAAATTAGGTGCAGAAGCATCCAAGTCTTACGAAATACAAGGGTCAGCTTTGTCAAATCAATCACATGTCCATATGAAAGCAAATATATCGTGACCTATAGAATCTACAGTCTCGTTTCTTACGACGTTTGTTAAGCAAACTTTGACACACAATCCATGCAATTTATATGATGATATCGAGTTCCGTTTCGAAGATAGATGCAGAAGCATCCAAGTCTTACGAAATACAAGGGTCAGCTTTGTCAAATCAATCACATGTCCATATGAGAGCAAATATATCGTGACCTATAGAATCTACAGTCTCGTTTCTTACGTCGTTTGTTAAGCAAACTTTGACACACAATCCATGCAATTTATATGATGATATCGAGTTCCGTATCGAAATTAGATGCAGAAGCATCCAAGTCTAACGAAATACAAGGGTCAGCTTTGTCAAATCAATCACATGTCCATATGAGAGCAAATATATCGTGACCTATAGAATCTACAGTCTCGTTTCTTACGTCGTTTGTTAAGCAAACTTTGACACACAATCCATGCAATTTATATGATGATATCGAGTTCCGTATCGAAATTAGATGCAGAAGCATCCAAGTCTCCCGAAATACAAGGGTCTGCTTTGTCAAATCAATCACATGTCCATATGAGAGCAAATATATCGTGACCTATAGAATCTACAGTCTCGTTCCTTACGTCGTTTGTTAAGCAAACTTTGACACACAATCCATGCAATTTGTATGATGATGTCGAGTTCCGTACCGAAATTATATGCAGAAGCATCCAAGTCTCACGAAATACAAGGGTCAGCTTTGTCAAATCAATCACATGTCCATATGAGAGCAAATATATCGTCAGCTAAAGAATCTACAGTCTCGTTTTTACGTCGTTTGTTAAGCAAACTTTGACACACAATCCATGCAATTTATGTGATGATATCGAGTTCCGTATCGAAATTAGATGCAGAAGCATCCAAGTCTTACGAAATACAAGGGTCAGCTTTGTCAAATCAATCACATGTCCATATGAGAGCAAATATATCGTGACCTATAATATCTACAGTATCGTTTCTTACGTCGTTTGTTAAGCAAACCTTGACACACAATCCATGCAATTTATATGATGATATCGAGTTCCGTATCGAAATTAGATGCAGAAGCATCCAAGTCTTACGAAATACAAGGGTCAGCTTTGTCAAATCAATCACATGTCCATATGAGAGCAAATATATCGTGACCTATAATATCTACAGTCTCGTTTCTTACGTCGTTTGTTAAGCAAACTTTGACACACAATCCATGCAATTTATATGATGATATCGAGTTCCGTATCGAAACTAGATGCAGAAGCATCCAAGTCTCACGAAATACAAGGGTCAGCTTTGTCAAATCAATCACATGTCCGTATGAGAGCAAATATATCGTCAGCTATAGAATCTACAGTCTCGTTTCTTACGTCGTTTGTTAAGCAAACTTTGACACACAATCCATGCAATTTATATGATGATATCGAGTTCCGTTTCGAAGATAGATGCAGAAGCATCCAAGTCTCAAGAAATACAAGGGTCAGCTTTGTCAAATCAATCACATGTCCATATGAGAGCAAATATATCGTGACCTATAGAATCTACAGTCTCGTTTCTTACGTCGTTTGTAAAGCAAACTTTGACACACAATCCATGCAATTTATATGATGATATCGAGTTCCGTATCGAAATTAGATGCAGAAGCATCCAAGTCTTACGAAATACAAGGGTCAGCTTTGTCAAATCAATCACATGTCCATATGAGAGCAAATATATCGTGACCTATAGAATCTACAGTCTCGTTTCTTACGTCGTTTGTTAAGCAAACTTTGACACACAATCCATGCAATTTATACGATGATATCGAGTTCCGTGTCGAAATTAGATGCAGAAGCATCCAAATCTCACGAAATACAAGGGTCAGCTTTGTCAAATCAATCACATGTCCATATGAGAGCAAATATATCGTGACCTATAGAATCTACAGTCTCGTTTCTTACGTCGTTTGTAAAGCAAACTTTGACACACAATCCATGCAATTTATATGATGATATCGAGTTCGTATCGAAATTAGATGCAGATGCATCCAAGTCTCACGAAATACAAGGGTCAGCATAGTCAAATCAATCACATGTCCATATGAGAGCAAATATATCGTGACCTATAGAATCTACAGTCTCGTTTCTTACGTCGTTTGGTAAGCAAACTTTGACACACAATCCATGCAATTTATATGACGATGTCGAGTTCCGTATCGAAATTAGATGCAGAAGCATCCAAGTCTTACGAAATACAAGGGTAAGCTTTGTCAAATCAAACACATGTCCATATGAGAGAAAATATATCGTGACCTATAGAATCTACAGTCTCGTTCCTTACGTCGTTTGTTAAGCAAACTTTGACACACAATCGATGCAATTTATATGCTGATGTCGAGTTCCGTATCGAAATTAGATGCAGAAGCATCCAAGTCTCACGAAATACAAGGGTCAGCTTTGTCAAATCAATCACATGTCCATATGAGAGCAAATATATCGTGACCTATAGAATCTACAGTCTCGTTTCTTACGTCGTTTGTTAAGCAAACTTTGACACACAATCCATGCAATTTATATGATGATGTCGAGTTCCGTATCGAAATTAGATGCAGAAGCATCCAAGTCTAACGAAATACAAGGGTCAGCTTTGTCAAATCAAACACATATCCATATGAGAGCAAATTTATCGTGACCTATAGAATCTACAGTCTCGTTTCTTACGACGTTTGTTAAGCAAACTTTGACACACAATCCATGCAATTTATATGATGATATCGAGTTCCGTATCGAAATTAGATGCAGAAGCATCCAAGTCTCACGAAATACAAGGGTCAGCTTTGTCAAATCAATCACATGTCCATATGTCTTACGTCGTTTGTTAAGCAAACTTTGACACACAATCCATGCAATTTATATGATGATATCGTGTTCCGTATCGAAATTAGATGCAGAAGCATCCAAGTCTCACGAAATACAAGGGTCAGCTTTGTCAAATCAATCACATGTCCATATGAGAGCAAATATATCGTCAGCTAAAGAATCTACAGTCTCGTTTCTTACGTCGTTTGTTAAGCAAACTTTGACACACAATCCATGCAATTTATATGATGATATCGAGTTCCGTATCGAAATTAGATGCAGAAGCATCCAAGTCTCACGAAATACAAGGGTCAGCTTTGTCAAATCAATCACATGTCCATATGAGAGCAAATATATCGTGACCTATAGAATATACAGTCTCGTTTCTTACGTCGTTTGGTAAGCAAACTTTGACACACAATCCATGCAATTTATATGATGATGTCGTGTTCCGTATCGAAATTAGATGCAGAAGCATCCAAGTCTAACGAAATACAAGGGTCAGCTTTGTCAAATCAAACACATGTCCATATGAGAGCAAATATATCGTGACCTATAGAATCTACAGTCTCGTTCCTTACGTCGTTTGTTAAGCAAACTTTGACACACAATCCATGCAATTTATATGATGATGTCGTGTTCCGTATCGAAATTAGATGCAGAAGCATCCAAGTCTAACGAAATACAAGGGTCAGCTTTGTCAAATCAAACACATGTCCATATGAGAGCAAATATATCGTGACCTATAGAATCTACAGTCTCGTTCCTTACGTCGTTTGCTAAGCAAACTTTGACACACAATCCATGCAATTTATATGATGATATCGTGTTCCGTATCGAAATTAGATGCAGAAGCATCCAAGTCTTACGAAATACAAGGGTCAGCTTTGTCAAATCAATCACATGTCCATATGAGAGCAAATATATCGTGACCTATAGAATCTACAGTCTCGTTTCTTACGACGTTTGTTAAGCAAACTTTGACACACAATCCATGCAATTTATATGATGATATCGAGTTCCGTTTCGAAGATAGATGCAGAAGCATCCAAATCTCACGAAATACAAGGGTCAGCTTTGTCAAATCAATCACATGTCCATATGAGAGCAAATATATCGTGACCTATAGAATCTACAGTCTCGTTTCTTACGTCGTTTGTTTAGCAAACTTTGACACACAATCCATGCAATTTATATGATGATATCGAGTTCCGTATCGAAATTAGATGCAGAAGCATCCAAGTCTAACGAAATACAAGGGTCAGCTTTGTCAAATCAATCACATGTCCATATGAGAGCAAATATATCGTGACCTATAGAATCTACAGTCTCGTTTCTTACGTCGTTTGTAAAGCAAACTTTGACACACAATCCATGCAATTTATATGATGATATCGAGTTCGTATCGAAATTAGATGCAGAAGCATCCAAGTCTCACGAAATACAAGGGTCAGCATTGTCAAATCAATCACATGTCCATATGAGAGCAAATATATCGTCAGCTAAAGAATCTACAGTCTCGTTTCTTACGTCGTTTGGTAAGCAAACTTTGACACACAATCCATGCAATTTATATGATGATATCGAGTTCCGTATCGAAATTAGATGCAGAAGCATCCAAGTCTCACGAAATACAAGGGTCAGCTTTGTCAAATCAATCACATGTCCATATGAGAGCAAATATATCGTGACCTATAGAATCTGCAGTCTCGTTTCTTACGTCGTTTGGTAAGCAAACTTTGACACACAATCCATGCAATTTATATGATGATGTCGAGTTCCGTATCGAAATTAGATGCAGAAGCATCCAAGTCTCACGAAATACAAGGGTCAGCTTTGTCAAATCAATCACATATCCATATGAGAGCAAATATATCGTGACCTATAGAATCTACAGTCTTGTTTCTTACGACGTTTGTTAAGCAAACTTTGACACACAATCCATGCAATTTATATGATGATATCGAGTTCCGTATCGAAATTAGATGCAGAAGCATCCAAGTCTCACGAAATACAAGGGTCAGCTCTGTCAAATCAATCACATGTCCATATGAGAGCAAATATATCGTGACCTATAGAATCTACAGTCTCGTTTCTTACGTCGTTTGTTAAGCAAACTTTGACACACAATCCATGCAATTTATATGATGATATCGAGTTCCGTATCGAAATTAGATGCAGAAGCATCCAAGTCTTACGAAATACAAGGGTCAGCTTTGTCAAATCAATCACATGTCCATATGAGAGCAAATATATCGCGACCTATAATATCTACAGTCTCGTTTCTTACGTCGTTTGTTAAGCAAACTTTGACACACAATCCATGCAATTTATATGATGATATCGTGTTCCGTATCGAAATTAGATGCAGAAGCATCCAAGTCTCACGAAATACAAGGGTCAGCTTTGTCAAATCAATCACATGTCCATATGAGAGCAAATATATCGTCAGCTAAAGAATCTACAGTCTCGTTTCTTACGTCGTTTGTTAAGCAAACTTTGACACACAATCCATGCAATTTATATGATGATATCGAGTTCCGTATCGAAATTAGATGCAGAAGCATCCAAGTCTCACGAAATACAAGGGTCAGCTTTGTCAAATCAATCACATGTCCATATGAGAGCAAATATATCGTGACCTATAGAATATATAGTCTCGTTTCTTACGTCGTTTGGTAAGCAAACTTTGACACACAATCCATGCAATTTATATGATGATGTCGTGTTCCGTATCGAAATTAGATGCAGAAGCATCCAAGTCTAACGAAATACAAGGGTCAGCTTTGTCAAATCAAACACATGTCCATATGAGAGCAAATATATCGTGACCTATAGAATCTACAGTCTCGTTCCTTACGTCGTTTGTTAAGCAAACTTTGACACACAATCCATGCAATTTATATGATGATGTCGTGTTCCGTATCGAAATTAGATGCAGAAGCATCCAAGTCTAACGAAATACAAGGGTCAGCTTTGTCAAATCAAACACATGTCCATATGAGAGCAAATATATCGTGACCTATAGAATCTACAATCTCGTTCCTTACGTTGTTTGTTAAGCAAACTTTGACACACAATCCATGCAATTTATATGATGATATCGTGTTCCGTATCGAAATTAGATGCAGAAGCATCCAAGTCTTACGAAATACAAGGGTCAGCTTTGTCAAATCAATCACATGTCCATATGAGAGCAAATATATCGTGACCTATAGAATCTACAGTCTCGTTTCTTACGACGTTTGTTAAGCAAACTTTGACACACAATCCATGCAATTTATATGATGATATCGAGTTCCGTTTCGAAGATAGATGCAGAAGCATCCAAGTCTTACGAAATACAAGGGTCAGTTTTGTCAAATCAATCACATGTCCATATGAGAGCAAATATATCGTGACCTATAGAATCTACAGTCTCGTTTCTTACGTCGTTTGTTAAGCAAACTTTGACACACAATCCATGCAATTTATATGATGATATCGAGTTCCGTATCGAAATTAGATGCAGAAGCATCCAAGTCTAACGAAATACAAGGGTCAGCTTTGTCAAATCAATCACATGTCCATATGAGAGCAAATATATCGTGACCTATAGAATCTACAGTCTCGTTTCTTACGTCGTTTGTTAAGCAAACTTTGACACACAATCCATGCAATTTATATGATGATATCGAGTTCCGTATCGAAATTAGATGCAGAAGCATCCAAGTCTCCCGAAATACAAGGGTCAGCTTTGTCAAATCAATCACATGACCATATGAGAGCAAATATATCGTGACCTATAGAATCTACAGTCTCGTTCCTTACGTCGTTTGTTAAGCAAACTTTGACACACAATCCATGCAATTTATATGATGATGTCGAGAAGCATCCAAGTCTCACGAAATACAAGGGTCAGCTTTGCCAAATCAATCACATGTCCATATGAGAGCAAATATATCATCAGCTAAAGAATCTACAGTCTCGTTTCTTACGTCGTTTGTTAAGCAAACTTTGACACACAATCCATGCAATTTATATGATGATATTGTGTTCCGTATCGAAATTAGATGCAGAAGCATCCAAGTCTCCCGAAATACAAGGGTCAGCTTTGTCAAATCAATCACATGTCCATATGAGAGCAAATATATCGTGACCTATAGAATCTACAGTCTCGTTCCTTACGTCGTTTGTTAAGCAAACTTTGACACACAATCCATGCAATTTATATGATGATATCGAGTTCCGTATCGAAATTAGATGCAGAAGCATCCAAGTCTTACGAAATACATGGGTCAGCTTTGTCAAATCAATCACATGTCCATATGAGAGCAAATATATCGTGACCTATAATATCTAAAGTCTCGTTTCTTACGTCGTTTGTTAAGCAAACTTTGACACACAATCCATGCAAGCATCCAAGTCTCACGAAATACAAGGGTCAGCTTTGTCAAATCAATCACATGTCCATATGAGAGCAAATATATCGTCTGCTATAGAATCTACAGTCTCGTTTCTTACGTCGTTTGTTAAGCAAACTTTGACACACAATCCATGCAATTTATATGATGATATCGAGTTCCGTTTCGAAGATAGATGCAGAAGCATCCAAGTCTCAAGAAATACAAGGGTCAGCTTTGTCAAATCAATCACATGTCCATATGAGAGCAAATATATCGTGACCTGTAGAATCAACAGTCTCGTTTCTTACGTCGTTTGTAAAGCAAACTTTGACACACAATCCATGCAATTTATATGATGATATCGAGTTCCGTATCGAAATTAGATGCAGAAGCATCCAAGTCTTACGAAATACAAGGGTCAGCTTTGTCAAATCAATCACATGTCCATATGAGAGCAAATATATCGTGACCTATAGAATCTACAGTCTCGTTTCTTACGTCGTTTGTTAAGCAAACTTTGACACACAATCCATGCAATTTATATGATGATATCGAGTTCCGTGTCGAAATTAGATGCAGAAGCATCCAAATCTCACGAAATACAAGGGTCAGCTTTGTCAAATCAATCACATGTCCATATGAGAGCAAATATATCGTGACCTATAGAATCTACAGTCTCGTTTCTTACGTCGTTTGTAAAGCAAACTTTGACACACAATCCATGCAATTTATATGATAATATCGAGTTCCGTTTCGAAGATAGATGCAGAAGCATCCAAGTCTTACGAAATACAAGGGTCAGCTTTGTCAAATCAATCACATGTCCATATGAGAGCAAATATATCGTGACCTATAGAATCT
Source organism: Musca autumnalis (assembly GCF_047663935.1). Classification (NCBI taxonomy): domain Eukaryota; kingdom Metazoa; phylum Arthropoda; class Insecta; order Diptera; family Muscidae; genus Musca; species Musca autumnalis. The sequence goes on from NW_027411669.1 coordinate 150,468, forward strand.
ACAGTCTCGTTTCTTACGTCGTTTGTTAAGCAAACTTTGCACACAATCCATGCAATTTATATGATGATATCGAGTTCCGTATCGAAATTAGATGCAAAAGCATCCAAGTCTAACGAAATACAAGGGTCAGCTTTGTCAAATCAATCACATGTCCATATGAGAGCAAATATATCGTGACCTATAGAATCTACAGTCTCGTTTCTTACGTCGTTTGTTAAGCAAACTTTGACACACAATCCATGCAATTTATATGATGATATCGAGTTCCGTATCGAAATTAGATGCAGAAGCATCCAAGTCTCCCGAAATACAAGGGTCAGCTTTGTCAAATCAATCACATGTCCATATGAAAGCAAATATATCGTGACCTATAGAATCCACAGTCTCGTTCCTTACGTCGTTTGTTAAGCAAACTTTGACACACAATCCATGCAATTTATATGATGATGTCGAGTTCCGTACCGAAATTATATGCAGAAGCATCCAAGCAAACTTTGACACACAATCCATGCAATTTATATGATGATGTCGAGTTCCGTATCGAAATTAGATGCAGAAGCATCCAAGTCTAACGAAATACAAGGGTCAGCTTTGTCAAATCAAACACATATCCATATGAGAGCAAATATATCGTGACCTATAGAATCTACAGTCTCGTTTCTTACGACGTTTGTTAAGCAAACTTTGACACACAATCCATGCAATTTATATGATGATATCGAGTTCCGTATCGAAATTAGATGCAGAAGCATCCAAGTCTCACGAAATACAAGGGTCAGCTTTGTGAAATCAATCACATGTCCATATGAGAGCAAATATATCGTGACCTATAGAATCTACAGTCTCGTTTCTTACGTCGTTTGTTAAGCAAACTTTGACACACAATCCATGCAATTTATATGATGATATCGAGTTCCGTATCGAAATTAGATGCAGAAGCATCCAAGTCTTACGAAATACAAGGGTCAGCTTTGTCAAATCAATCACATGTCCATATGAGAGCAAATATATCGTGACCTATAATATCTACAGTCTCGTTTCTTACGTCGTTTGTTAAGCAAACTTTGACACACAATCCATGCAATTTATATGATGATATCGTGTTCCGTATCGAAATTAGATGCAGAAGCATCCAAGCAAACTTTGACACACAATCCATGCAATTTATATGATGATATCGAGTTCCGTATCGAAATTAGATGCAGAAGCATCCAAGTCTCATGAAATACAAGGGTCAGCTTTGTCAAATCAATCACATGTCTATATATCGTGACCTATAGAATCTACAGTCTCGTTTCTTACGTCGTTTGGTAAGCAAACTTTGACACACAATCCATGCAATTTATATGATGATGTCGTGTTCCGTATCGAAATTAGATGCAGAAGCATCCAAGTCTAACGAAATACAAGGGTCAGCTTTGTCAAATCAAACACATGTCCATATGAGAGCAAATATATCGTGACCTAAAGAATCTATTCTCTCGTTTCTTACGTCGTTTCGTCGTCGTACAATCCATGCAATTTATATGATGATATCGAGTTCCGTTTCGAAGATAGATGCAGAAGCATCCAAGTCTTACGAAATACAAGGGTCAGCTTTGTCAAATCAATCACATGTCCATATGAGAGCAAATATATCGTCAGCTAAAGAATCTACAGTCTCGTTTCTTACGTCGTTTGTTAAGCAAACTTTGACACACAATCCATGCAATTTATATGATGATGTCGAGCTCCGTATCGAAATTAGATGCAGAAGCATCCAAGTCTCACGAAATACAACGGTCAGCTTTGTCAAATCAATCACATGTCCATATGAGAGCAAATATATCGTGACCTATAGAATCTACAGTCTCGTTTCTTACGACGTTTGTTAAGCAAACTTTGACACACAATCCATGCAATTTATATGATGATATCGAGTTCCGTATCGAAATTAGATGCAGAAGCATCCAAATCTCACGAAATACAAGGGTCAGCTTTGTCAAATCAATCACATGTCCATATGAGAGCAAATATATCGTGACCTATAGAATCTACAGTCTCGTTTCTTACGTCTAACGAAATACAAGGGTCAGCTTTGTCAAATCAAACACATGTCCATATGAGAGCAAATATATCGTGACCTAAAGAATCTACAGTCTCGTTTCTTACGTCGTTTGTAAAGCAAACTTTGACACACAATCCATGCAATTTATATGATGATGTCGAGTTCCGTATCGAAATTAGATGCAGAAGAATCCAAGTCTTACGAAATACAAGGGTAAGCTTTGTCAAATCAAACACATGTCCATATGAGAGAAAATATATCGTGACCTATAGAATCTACAGTCTCGTTCCTTACGTCGTTTGTTAAGCAAACTTTGACACACAATCCATGCAATTTATATGATGATGTCGAGTTCCGTATCGAAATTAGATGCAGAAGCATCCAAGTCTCACGAAATACAAGGGTCAGCTTTGTCAAATCAATCACATGTCCATATGAGAGCAAATATATCGTGACCTATAGAATCTACAGTCTCGTTTCTTACGACGTTTGTTAAGCAAACTTTGACACACAATCCATGCAATTTATATGATGATATCGAGTTCCGTATCGAAATTAGATGCAGAAGCATCCAAATCTCACGAAATACAAGGGTCAGCTTTGTCAAATCAATCACATGTCCATATGAGAGCAAATATATCGTGACCTATAGAATCTACAGTCTCGTTCCTTACGTCGTTTGTTAAGCAAACTTTGACACACAATCCATGCAATTTATATGATGATATCGTGTTCCGTATCGAAATTAGATGCAGAAGCATCCAAGTCTTACGAAATACAGGGGTCAGCTTTGTCAAATCAATCACATGTCCATATGAGAGCAAATATATCGTCACCTATAGAATCTACAGTCTCGTTTCTTACGTCGTTTGGTAAGCAAACTTTGACACACAATCCATGCAATTTATATGATGATATCCAGTTCCGTATCGAAATTAGATGCAGAAGCATCCAAGTCTCACGAAATACAAGGGTCAGCTTTGTCAAATCAATCACATGTCCATATGAGAGCAAATATATCGTGACCTATAGAATCTACAGTCTCGTTTCTTACGTCGTTTGTTAAGCAAACTTTGACACACAATCCATGCAATTTATATGATGATGTCGAGTTCCGTATCGAAATTAGATACAGAAGCATCCAAGTCTTACGAAATACAAGGGTCAGCTTTGTCAAATCAATCACATGTCCATATGAGAGCAAATATATCGTCAGCTAAAGAATCTACAGTCTCGTTTCTTATGTCGTTTGTTAAGCAAACTTTGACACACAATCCATGCAATTTATATGATGATGTCGTGTTCCGTATCGAAACTAGATGCAGAAGCATCCAAGTCTCACAAAATACAAGGGTCAGCTTTGTCAAATCAATCACATGTCCATATGAGAGCAAATATATCGTGACCTATAATATCTACAGTCTCGATTCTTACGTCGTTTGGTAAGCAAACTTTGACACACAATCCATGCAATTTATATGATGATATCGTGTTCCGTATCGAAATTAGATGCAGAAGCATCCAAGTCTTACGAAATACAAGGGTCAGCTTTGTCAAATCAATCACATGTCCATATGAGAGCAAATATATCGTGACCTATAGAATCTACAGTCTCGTTTCTTACGTCGTTTGTTAAGCAAACTTTGACACACAATCAATGCAATTTATATGATGATATCGAGTTCCGTTTCGAAGATAGATGCGAAGCATCCAAGTCTTACGAAATACAAGGGTCAGCTTTGTCAAATAAATCACATGTCCATATGAGAGCAAATATATCGTGACCTATAGAATCTACAGTCTCGTTTCTTACGTCGTTTGTTAAGCAAACTTTGACACACAATCCATGCAATTTATATGATGATACCGAGTTCCGTTTCGAAGATAGATGCAGAAGCATCCAAGTCTCACGAAATACAAGGGTCAGCTTTGTCAAATCAATCACATGTCCATATGAGAGCAAATATATCGTGACCTATAGAATCTACAGTCTCGTTTCTTACGACGTTTGTTAAGCAAACTTTGACACACAATCCATGCAATTTATATGATGATATCGTGTTCCGTATCGAAATTAGATGCAGAAGCATCCAAGTCTTACGAAATACAAGGGTCAGCTTTGTCAAATCAATCACATGCCCATATGAGAGCAAATATATCGTGACCTATAGAATCTACAGTCTCGTTTCTTACGTCGTTTGTTAAGCAAACTTTGACACACAATCCATGCAATTTATATGATGATATCGAGTTCCGTTTCGAAGATAGATGCAGAAGCATCCAAGTCTCACGAAATACAAGGGTCAGCTTTGTCAAATCAAACACATGTCCATATGAGAGCAAATATATCGTGACCTATAGAATCTACAGTCTCGTTTCTTACGTCGTTTGTTAAGCAAACTTTGACACACAATCCATGCAATTTATATGATGATATCGTGTTCCGTATCGAAATTAGATGCAGAAGCATCCAAGTCTCACGAAATACAAGGGTCAGCTTTGTCAAATCAATCACATGTCCATATGAGAGCAAATATATCGTGACCTATAGAATCTACAGTCTCGTTTCTTACGTCGTTTGTTAAGCAAACTTTGACACACAATCCATGCAATTTATATGATGATGTCGAGTTCCGTATCGAAATTAGATGCAGAAGCATCCAAGTCTAACGAAATACAAGGGTCAGCTTTGTCAAATCAAACACATGTCCATATGAGAGCAAATATATCGTGACCTATAGAATCTACAGTCTCGTTTCTTACGTCGTTTGGTAAGCAAATTTTGACACACAATCCATGCAATTTATATGATGATATCGTGTTCCGTATCGAAATTAGATGCAGAAGCATCCAAGTCTCCCGAAATACAAGGGTCAGCTTTGTCAAATCAATCACATGTCCATATGAGAGCAAATATATCGTGACCTATAGAATCTACAGTCTCGTTTCTTACGTCGTTTGGTAAGCAAACTATGACACACAATCCATGCAATTTATATGATGATATCGAGTTCCGTTTCGAAGATAGATGCAGAAGCATCCAAGTCTCACGAAATACAAGGGTCAGCTTTGTCAAATCAATCACATGTCCATATGAGAGCAAATATATCGTCACCTATAGAATCTACAGTCTCGTTTCTTACGTCGTTTGTTAAGCAAACTTTGACAACCAATCCATGCAATTTATATGATAATATCGAGTTCCGTTTCGAAGATAGATGCAGAAACATCCAAGTCTCACGAAATACAAGGGTCAGCTTTGTCAAATCAATCACATGTCCATATGAGAGCAAGTATATCGTGACCTATAGAATCTACAGTCTCGTTTCTTACGTCGTTTGTTAAGCAAACTTTGACACACAATCCATGCAATTTATATGATGATATCGAGTTCCGTATCGAAATTAGATGCAGAAGCATCCAAGTCTTAGGAAATACAAGGGTGAGCTTTGTCAAATCAATCACATGTCCATATGAGAGCAAATATATCGTGACCTATAGAATCTACAGTCTCGTTTCTTACGTCATTTGTTAAGCAAACTTTGACACACAATCTATGCAATTTATATGATGATATCGAGTTCCGTATCGAAATTAGATGCAGAAGCATCCAAATCTCACGAAATACAAGGGTCAGCTTTGTCAAATCAATCACATGTCCATATGAGAACAAATATGTATATCGTGACCTATAGAATCTACAGTCTCATTTCTTACGTCGTTTGGTAAGCAAACTTTGACACACAATCCATGCAATTTATATGATGATATCGAGTTCCGTATCGAAATTAGATGCAGAAGCATCCAAGTCTCACGAAATACAAGGGTCAGCTTTGTCAAATCAATCACATGTCCATATGAGAGCAAATATATCGTGACCTATAGAATCTACAGTCTCGTTTCTTACGTAGTTTGTTAAGCAAACTTTGACACACAATGCATGCAATTTATATGATGATATCGAGTTCCGTATCGAAATTAGATGCAGAAGCATCCAAGTCTTACGAAATACAAGGGTCAGCTTTGTCAAATCAATCACATCTCCATATGAGTGCAAATATATCGTGACCTATAGTATCTACAGTCTCGTTTCTTACGTCGTTTGTTAAGCAAACTTTGACACACAATCCATGCAATTTATATGATGATATCGTGTTCCGTATCGAAATTGGATGCAGAAGCATCCAAGTCTCACGAAATACAAGGGTCAGCTTTGTCAAATCAATCACATGTCCATATGAGAGCAAATATATCGTCAGCTAAAGAATCTACAGTCTCGTTTCTTACCTCGTTTGTTAAGCAAACTTTGACACACAATCCATGCAATTGATATGATGATATCGAGTTCCGTATCGAAATTAGATGCAGAAGCATCCAAGTCTCACGAAATACAAGGGTCAGCATTGTCAAATTAATCACATGTCCATATGAGAGCAAATATATCGTGACGTATAGAATCTACAGTCTCGTTTCTTACGTCGTTTGGTAAGCAAACTTTGACATACAATCCATGCAATTTATATGATGATGTCGTGTTCCGTATCGAAATTAGATGCAGAAGCATCCAAGTCTAACGAAATACAAGGGTCAGCTTTGTCAAATCAAACACATGTCCATATGAGAGCAAATATATCGTGACCTAAAGAATCTACAGTCTCGTTTCTTACGTCGTTTGTAAAGCAAACTTTGACACACAATCCATGCAATTTATATGATGATATCGAGTTCCGTTTCGAAGATAGATGCAGAAGCATCCAAGTCTTACGAAATACAAGGGTCAGCTTTGTCAAATCAATCACATGTCCATATGAGAGCAAATATATCGTCAGCTAAAGAATCTACAGTCTCGTTTCTTACGTCGTTTGTTAAGCAAACTTTGACACACAATCCATGCAATTTATATGATGATATCGAGTTCCGTATCGAAATTAGATGCAGAAGCATCCAAGTCTCAAGAAATACAAGGGTCAGCTTTGTCAAATCAAACACATGTCCATATGAGAGCAAATATATCGTGACCTATAGAATCTACAGTCTCGTTTCTTACGTCGTTTGTTAAGCAAACTTTGACACACAAGCCATGCAATTTATATGATGACATCGAGTTCCGTATCGAAATTAGATGCAGAAACATCCAAGTCTCCCGAAATACAAGGGTCAGCTTTGTCAAATCAATCACATGTCCATATGAGAGCAAATATATCGTGACCTATAGAATCCACAGTCTCGTTCCTTACGTCGTTTGTTAAGCAAACTTTGACACACAATCCATGCAATTTATATGATGATGTCGAGTTCCGTACCGAAATTATATGCAGAAGCATCCAAGCAAACTTTGACACACAATCCATGCAATTTATATGATGATGTCGAGTTCCGTATCGAAATTAGATGCAGAAGCATCCAAGTCTAACGAAATACAAGGGTCAGCTTTGTCAAATCAAACACATATCCATATGAGAGCAAATATATCGTGACCTATAGAATCTACAGTCTCGTTTCTTACGACGTTTGTTAAGCAAACTTTGACACACAATCCATGCAATTTATATGATGATATCGAGTTCCGTATCGAAATTAGATGCAGAAGCATCCAAGTCTCACGAAATACAAGGGTCAGCTTTGTCAAATCAATCACATGTCCATATGAGAGCAAATATATCGTGACCTATAGAATCTACAGTCTCGTTTCTTACGTCGTTTGTTAAGCAAACTTTGACACACAATCCATGCAATTTATATGATGATATCGAGTTCCGTATCGAAATTAGATGCAGAAGCATCCAAGTCTTACGAAATACAAGGGTCAGCTTTGTCAAATCAATCACATGTCCATATGAGAGCAAATATATCGTGACCTATAATATCTACAGTCTCGTTTCTTACGTCGTTTGTTAAGCAAACTTTGACACACAATCCATGCAATTTATATGATGATATCGTGTTCCGTATCGAAATTAGATGCAGAAGCATCCAAGCAAACTTTGACACACAATCCATGCAATTTATATGATGATATCGAGTTCCGTATCGAAATTAGATGCAGAAGCATCCAAGTCTCATGAAATACAAGGGTCAGCTTTGTCAAATCAATCACATGTCTATATATCGTGACCTATAGAATCTACAGTCTCGTTTCTTACGTCGTTTGGTAAGCAAACTTTGACACACAATCCATGCAATTTATATGATGATGTCGTGTTCCGTATCGAAATTAGATGCAGAAGCATCCAAGTCTAACGAAATACAAGGGTCAGCTTTGTCAAATCAAACACATGTCCATATGAGAGCAAATATATCGTGACCTAAAGAATCTATACTCTCGTTTCTTACGTCGTTTCGTCGTCGTACAATCCATGCAATTTATATGATGATATCGAGTTCCGTTTCGAAGATAGATGCAGAAGCATCCAAGTCTTACGAAATACAAGGGTCAGCTTTGTCAAATCAATCACATGTCCATATGAGAGCAAATATATCGTCAGCTAAAGAATCTACAGTCTCGTTTCTTACGTCGTTTGTTAAGCAAACTTTGACACACAATCCATGCAATTTATATGATGATGTCGAGTTCCGTATCGAAATTAGATGCAGAAGCATCCAAGTCTCACGAAATACAACGGTCAGCTTTGTCAAATCAATCACATGTCCATATGAGAGCAAATATATCGTGACCTATAGAATCTACAGTCTCGTTTCTTACGACGTTTGTTAAGCAAACTTTGACACACAATCCATGCAATTTATATGATGATATCGAGTTCCGTATCGAAATTAGATGCAGAAGCATCCAAATCTCACGAAATACAAGGGTCAGCTTTGTCAAATCAATCACATGTCCATATGAGAGCAAATATATCGTGACCTATAGAATCTACAGTCTCGTTTCTTACGTCTAACGAAATACAAGGGTCAGCTTTGTCAAATCAAACACATGTCCATATGAGAGCAAATATATCGTGACCTAAAGAATCTACAGTCTCGTTTCTTACGTCGTTTGTAAAGCAAACTTTGACACACAATCCATGCAATTTATATGATGATGTCGAGTTCCGTATCGAAATTAGATGCAGAAGAATCCAAGTCTTACGAAATACAAGGGTAAGCTTTGTCAAATCAAACACATGTCCATATGAGAGAAATATATCGTGACCTATAGAATCTACAGTCTCGTTCCTTACGTCGTTTGTTAAGCAAACTTTGACACACAATCCATGCAATTTATATGATGATGTCGAGTTCCGTATCGAAATTAGATGCAGAAGCATCCAAGTCTCACGAAATACAAGGGTCAGCTTTGTCAAATCAATCACATGTCCATATGAGAGCAAATATATCGTGACCTATAGAATCTACAGTCTCGTTTCTTACGACGTTTGTTAAGCAAACTTTGACACACAATCCATGCAATTTATATGATGATATCGAGTTCCGTATCGAAATTAGATGCAGAAGCATCCAAATCTCACGAAATACAAGGGTCAGCTTTGTCAAATCAATCACATGTCCATATGAGAGCAAATATATCGTGACCTATAGAATCTACAGTCTCGTTCCTTACGTCGTTTGTTAAGCAAACTTTGACACACAATCCATGCAATTTATATGATGATATCGTGTTCCGTATCGAAATTAGATGCAGAAGCATCCAAGTCTTACGAAATACAGGGGTCAGCTTTGTCAAATCAATCACATGTCCATATGAGAGCAAACATATCGTCACCTATAGAATCTACAGTCTCGTTTCTTACGTCGTTTGGTAAGCAAACTTTGACACACAATCCATGCAATTTATATGATGATATCCAGTTCCGTATCGAAATTAGATGCAGAAGCATCCAAGTCTCACGAAATACAAGGGTCAGCTTTGTCAAATCAATCACATGTCCATATGAGAGCAAATATATCGTGACCTATAGAATCTACAGTCTCGTTTCTTACGTCGTTTGTTAAGCAAACTTTGACACACAATCCATGCAATTTATATGATGATGTCGAGTTCCGTATCGAAATTAGATGCAGAAGCATCCAAGTCTTACGAAATACAAGGGTCAGCTTTGTCAAATCAATCACATGTCCATATGAGAGCAAATATATCGTCAGCTAAAGAATCTACAGTCTCGTTTCTTACGTCGTTTGTTAAGCAAACTTTGACACACAATCCATGCAATTTATATGATGATGTCGTGTTCCGTATCGAAACTAGATGCAGAAGCATCCAAGTCTCACGAAATACAAGGGTCAGCTTTGTCAAATCAATCACATGTCCATATGAGAGCAAATATATCGTGACCTATAATATCTACAGTCTCGATTCTTACGTCGTTTGGTAAGCAAACTTTGACACACAATCCATGCAATTTATATGATGATATCGTGTTCCGTATCGAAATTAGATGCAGAAGCATCCAAGTCTTACGAAATACAAGGGTCAGCTTTGTCAAATCAATCACATGTCCATATGAGAGCAAATATATCGTGACCTATAGAATCTACAGTCTCGTTTCTTACGTCGTTTGTTAAGCAAACTTTGACACACAATCAATGCAATTTATATGATGATATCGAGTTCCGTTTCGAAGATAGATGCGAAGCATCCAAGTCTTACGAAATACAAGGGTCAGCTTTGTCAAATCAATCACATGTCCATATGAGAGCAAATATATCGTGACCTATAGAATCTACAGTCTCGTTTCTTACGACGTTTGTTAAGCAAACTTTGACACACAATCCATGCAATTTATATGATGATATCGAGTTCCGTATCGAAATTAGATGCAGAAGCATCCAAATCTCACGAAATACAAGGGTCAGCTTTGTCAAATCAATCACATGTCCATATGAGAGCAAATATATCGTGACCTATAGAATCTACAGTCTCGTTTCTTACGTCTATCGAAATACAAGGGTCAGCTTTGTCAAATCAAACACATGTCCATATGAGAGCAAATATATCGTGACCTAAAGAATCTACAGTCTCGTTTCTTACGTCGTTTGTAAAGCAAACTTTGACACACAATCCATGCAATTTATATGATGATGTCGAGTTCCGTATCGAAATTAGATGCAGAAGAATCCAAGTCTTACGAAATACAAGGGTAAGCTTTGTCAAATCAAACACATGTCCATATGAGAGAAAATATATCGTGACCTATAGAATCTACAGTCTCGTTCCTTACGTCGTTTGTTAAGCAAACTTTGACACACAATCCATGCAATTTATATGATGATGTCGAGTTCCGTATCGAAATTAGATGCAGAAGCATCCAAGTCTCACGAAATACAAGGGTCAGCTTTGTCAAATCAATCACATGTCCATATGAGAGCAAATATATCGTGACCTATAGAATCTACAGTCTCGTTTCTTACGACGTTTGTTAAGCAAACTTTGACACACAATCCATGCAATTTATATGATGATATCGAGTTCCGTATCGAAATTAGATGCAGAAGCATCCAAATCTCACGAAATACAAGGGTCAGCTTTGTCAAATCAATCACATGTCCATATGAGAGCAAATATATCGTGACCTATAGAATCTACAGTCTCGTTCCTTACGTCGTTTGTTAAGCAAACTTTGACACACAATCCATGCAATTTATATGATGATATCGTGTTCCGTATCGAAATTAGATGCAGAAGCATCCAAGTCTTACGAAATACAGGGGTCAGCTTTGTCAAATCAATCACATGTCCATATGAGAGCAAATATATCGTCACCTATAGAATCTACAGTCTCGTTTCTTACGTCGTTTGGTAAGCAAACTTTGACACACAATCCATGCAATTTATATGATGATATCCAGTTCCGTATCGAAATTAGATGCAGAAGCATCCAAGTCTCACGAAATACAAGGGTCAGCTTTGTCAAATCAATCACATGTCCATATGAGAGCAAATATATCGTGACCTATAGAATCTACAGTCTCGTTTCTTACGTCGTTTGTTAAGCAAACTTTGACACACAATCCATGCAATTTATATGATGATGTCGAGTTCCGTATCGAAATTAGATGCAGAAGCATCCAAGTCTTACGAAATACAAGGGTCAGCTTTGTCAAATCAATCACATGTCCATATGAGAGCAAATATATCGTCAGCTAAAGAATCTACAGTCTCGTTTCTTACGTCGTTTGTTAAGCAAACTTTGACACACAATCCATGCAATTTATATGATGATGTCGTGTTCCGTATCGAAACTAGATGCAGAAGCATCCAAGTCTCACGAAATACAAGGGTCAGCTTTGTCAAATCAATCACATGTCCATATGAGAGCAAATATATCGTGACCTATAATATCTACAGTCTCGATTCTTACGTCGTTTGGTAAGCAAACTTTGACACACAATCCATGCAATTTATATGATGATATCGTGTTCCGTATCGAAATTAGATGCAGAAGCATCCAAGTCTTACGAAATACAAGGGTCAGCTTTGTCAAATCAATCACATGTCCATATGAGAGCAAATATATCGTGACCTATAGAATATACAGTCTCGTTTCTTACGTCGTTTGTTAAGCAAACTTTGACACACAATCAATGAAATTTATATGATGATATCGAGTTCCGTTTCGAAGATAGATGCGAAGCATCCAAGTCTTACGAAATACAAGGGTCAGCTTTGTCAAATCAATCACATGTCCATATGAGAGCAAATATATCGTCAGCTAAAGAATCTACAGTCTCGTTTCTTACGTCGTTTGTTAAGCAAACTTTGACACACAATCCATGCAATTTATATGATGATATAGTGTTCCGTATAGAAATTAGATGCAGAAGCATCCAAGTCTCACGAAATACAAGGGTCAGCTTTGTCAAATCAATCACATGTCCATATGAGAGCAAATATATCGCCAGCTAAAGAATCTACAGTCTCGTTTCTTACGTCGTTTGTTAAGCAAACTTTGACACACAATCCATGCAATTTATATGATGATATCGTGTTCCGTATCGAAATTAGATGCAGAAGCATCCAAGTCTCCCGAAATACAAGGGTCAGCATTGTCAAATCAAACACATGTCCATATGAGAGCAAATATATCGTGACCGATAGAATCTACAGTCTCGTTTCTTACGTCGTTTGGTAAGCAAACTTTGACACACAATCCATGCAATTTATATGATGATATCGAGTTCCGTTTCGAAGATAGATGCAGAAGCATCCAAGTCTTACGAAATACAAGGGTCAGCTTTGTCAAATCAATCACATGTCCATATGAGAGCAAATATATCGTGACCTATAGAATCTACAGTCTCGTTTCTTACGTCGTTTGTTAAGCAAACTTTGACACACAATCCATGCAATTTATATGATGATACCGAGTTCCGTTTCGAAGATAGATGCAGAAGCATCCAAGTCTCACGAAATACAAGGGTCAGCTTTGTCAAATCAATCACATGTCCATATGAGAGCAAATATATCGTGACCTATAGAATCTATAGTCTCGTTTCTTACGACGTTTGTTAAGCAAACTTTGACACACAATCCATGCAATTTATATGATGATATCGTGTTCCGTATCGAAATTAGATGCAGAAGCATCCAAGTCTTACGAAATACAAGGGTCAGCTTTGTCAAATCAATCACATGTCCATATGAGAGCAAATATATCGTGACCTATAGAATCTACAGTCTCGTTTCTTACGTCGTTTGTTAAGCAAACTTTGACACACAATCCATGCAATTTATATGATGATATCGAGTTCCGTTTCGAAGATAGAAGCAGAAGCATCCAAGTCTCACGAAATACAAGGGTCAGCTTTGTCAAATCAAACACATGTCCATATGAGAGCAAATATATCGTGACCTATAGAATCTACAGTCTCGTTTCTTACGTCGTTTGTTAAGCAAACTTTGACACACAATCCATGCAATTTATATGATGATGTCGAGTTCCGTATCGAAATTAGATGCAGAAGCATCCAAGTCTAACGAAATACAAGGGTCAGCTTTGTCAAATCAAACACATGTCCATATGAGAGCAAATATATCGTGACCTATAGAATCTACAGTCTCGTTTCTTACGTCGTTTGGTAAGCAAACTTTGACACACAATCCATGCAATTTATATGATGATATCGTGTTCCGTATCGAAATTAGATGCAGAAGCATCCAAGTCTCCCGAAATACAAGGGTCAGCTTTGTCAAATCAATCACATGTCCATATGAGAGCAAATATATCGTGACCTATAGAATCTACAGTCTCGTTTCTTACGTCGTTTGGTAAGCAAACTATGACACACAATCCATGCAATTTATATGATGATATCGAGTTCCGTTTCGAAGATAGATGCAGAAGCATCCAAGTCTCACGAAATACAAGGGTCAGCTTTGTCAAATCAATCACATGTCCATATGAGAGCAAATATATCGTCACCTATAGAATCTACAGTCTCGTTTCTTACGTCGTTTGTTAAGCAAACTTTGACACACAATCCATGCAATTTATATGATAATATCGAGTTCCGTTTCGAAGATAGATGCAGAAACATCCAAGTCTCACGAAATACAAGGGTCAGCTTTGTCAAATCAATCACATGTCCATATGAGAGCAAGTATATCGTGACCTATAGAATCTACAGTCTCGTTTCTTACGTCGTTTGTTAAGCAAACTTTGACACACAATCCATGCAATTTATATAATGATATCGAGTTCCGTATCGAAATTAGATGCAGAAGCATCCAAGTCTTAGGAAATACAAGGGTGAGCTTTGTCAAATCAATCACATGTCCATATGAGAGCAAATATATCGTGACCTATAGAATCTACAGTCTCGTTTCTTACGTCATTTGTTAAGCAAACTTTGACACACAATCTATGCAATTTATATGATGATATCGAGTTCCGTATCGAAATTAGATGCAGAAGCATCCAAATCTCACGAAATACAAGGGTCAGCTTTGTCAAATCAATCACATGTCCATATGAGAACAAATATATCGTGACCTATAGAATCTACAGTCTCATTTCTTACGTCGTTTGGTAAGCAAACTTTGACACACAATCCATGCAATTTATATGATGATATCGAGTTCCGTATCGAAATTAGATGCAGAAGCATCCAAGTCTCACGAAATACAAGGGTCAGCTTTGTCAAATCAATCACATGTCCATATGAGAGCAAATATATCGTGACCTATAGAATCTACAGTCTCGTTTCTTACGTAGTTTGTTAAGTAAACTTTGACACACAATGCATGCAATTTATATGATGATATCGAGTTCCGTATCGAAATTAGATGCAGAAGCATCCAAGTCTTACGAAATACAAGGGTCAGCTTTGTCAAATCAATCACATGTCCATATGAGTGCAAATATATCGTGACCTATAGAATCTACAGTCTCGTTTCTTACGTCGTTTGTTAAGCAAACTTTGACACATAATCCATGCAATTTATATGATGATGTCGAGTTCCGTATCGAAATTAGATGCAGAAGCATCCAAGTCTAACGAAATACAAGGGTCAGCTTTGTCAAATCAAACACATGTCCATATGAGAGCAAATATATCGTGACCTATAGAATCTACAGTCTCGTTTCTTACGTCGTTTGGTAAGCAAACTTTGACACACAATCCATGCAATTTATATGATGATATCGTGTTCCGTATCGAAATTAGATGCAGAAGCATCCAAGTCTCCCGAAATACAAGGGTCAGCTTTGTCAAATCAATCACATGTCCATATGAGAGCAAATATATCGTGACCTATAGAATCTACAGTCTCGTTTCTTACGTCGTTTGGTAAGCAAACTATGACACACAATCCATGCAATTTATATGATGATATCGAGTTCCGTTTCGAAGATAGATGCAGAAGCATCCAAGTCTCACGAAATACAAGGGTCAGCTTTGTCAAATCAATCACATGTCCATATGAGAGCAAATATATCGTCACCTATAGAATCTACAGTCTCGTTTCTTACGTCGTTTGTTAAGCAAACTTTGACACACAATCCATGCAATTTATATGATAATATCGAGTTCCGTTTCGAAGATAGATGCAGAAACATCCAAGTCTCACGAAATACAAGGGTCAGCTTTGTCAAATCAATCACATGTCCATATGAGAGCAAGTATATCGTGACCTATAGAATCTACAGTCTCGTTTCTTACGTCGTTTGTTAAGCAAACTTTGACACACAATCCATGCAATTTATATGATGATATCGAGTTCCGTATCGAAATTAGATGCAGAAGCATCCAAGTCTTAGGAAATACAAGGGTGAGCTTTGTCAAATCAATCACATGTCCATATGAGAGCAAATATATCGTGACCTATAGAATCTACAGTCTCGTTTCTTACGTCATTTGTTAAGCAAACTTTGACACACAATCTATGCAATTTATATGATGATATCGAGTTCCGTATCGAAATTAGATGCAGAAGCATCCAAATCTCACGAAATACAAGGGTCAGCTTTGTCAAATCAATCACATGTCCATATGAGAACAAATATATCGTGACCTATAGAATCTACAGTCTCATTTCTTACGTCGTTTGGTAAGCAAACTTTGACACACAATCCATGCAATTTATATGATGATATCGAGTTCCGTATCGAAATTAGATGCAGAAGCATCCAAGACTCACGAAATACAAGGGTCAGCTTTGTCAAATCAATCACATGTCCATATGAGAGCAAATATATCGTGACCTATAGAATCTACAGTCTCGTTTCTTACGTAGTTTGTTAAGCAAACTTTGACACACAATGCATGCAATTTATATGATGATATCGAGTTCCGTATCGAAATTAGATGCAGAAGCATCCAAGTCTTACGAAATACAAGGGTCAGCTTTGTCAAATCAATCACATGTCCATATGAGTGCAAATATATCGTGACCTATAATATCTACAGTCTCGTTTCTTACGTCGTTTGTTAAGCAAACTTTGACACACAATCCATGCAATTTATATGATGATATCGTGTTCCGTATCGAAATTAGATGCAGAAGCATCCAAGTCTCACGAAATACAAGGGTCAGCTTTGTCAAATCAATCACATGTCCATATGAGAGCAAATATATCGTGACGTATAGAATCTACAGTCTCGCTTCTTACGTCGTTTGGTAAGCAAACTTTGACACACAATCCATGCAATTTATATGATGATGTCGTGTTCCGTATCGAAATTAGATGCAGAAGCATCCAAGTCTAACGAAATACAAGGGTCAGCTTTGTCAAATCAAACACATGTCCATATGAGAGCAAATATATCGTGACCTAAAGAATCTACAGTCTCGTTTCTTACGTCGTTTGTAAAGCAAACTTTGACACACAATCCATGCAATTTATATGATGATATCGAGTTCCGTTTCGAAGATAGATGCAGAAGCATCCAAGTCTTACGAAATACAAGGGTCAGCTTTGTCAAATCAATCACATGTCCATATGAGAGCAAATATATCGTCAGCTAAAGAATCTACAGTCTCGTTTCTTACGTCGTTTGTTAAGCAAACTTTGACACACAATCCATGCAATTTATATGATGATATCGAGTTCCGTATCGAAATTAGATGCAGAAGCATCCAAGTCTCAAGAAATACAAGGGTCAGCTTTGTCAAATCAAACACATGTCCATATGAGAGCAAATATATCGTGACCTATAGAATCTACAGTCTCGTTTCTTACGTCGTTTGTTAAGCAAACTTTGACACACAAGCCATGCAATTTATATGATGACATCGAGTTCCGTATCGAAATTAGATGCAGAAACATCCAAGTCTCCCGAAATACAAGGGTCAGCATTGTCAAATCAAACACATGTCCATATGAGAGCAAATATATCGTGACCTATAGAATCTACAGTCTCGTTTCTTACGACGTTTGTTAAGCAAACTTTGACACACAATCCATGCAATTTATATGATGATATCGAGTTCCGTATCGAAATTAGATGCAGAAGCATCCAAATCTCACGAAATACAAGGGTCAGCTTTGTCAAATCAATCACATGTCCATATGAGAGCAAATATATCGTGACCTATAGAATCTACAGTCTCGTTCCTTACGTCGTTTGTTAAGCAAACTTTGACACACAATCCTTGCAATTTATATGATGATATCGTGTTCCGTATCGAAATTAGATGCAGAAGCATCCAAGTCTTACGAAATACAAGGGTCAGCTTTGTCAAATCAATCACATGTGCATATGAGAGCAAATATATCGTCACCTATAGAATCTACAGTCTCGTTTCTTACGTCGTTTGTTAAGCAAACTTTGACACACAATCCATGCAATTTATATGATGATGTCGTGTTCCGTATCGAAACTAGATGCAGAAGCATCCAAGTCTCACGAAATACAAGGGTCAGCTTTGTCAAATCAATCACATGTCCATATGAGAGCAAATATATCGTGACCTATAATATCTACAGTCTCGTTTCTTATGTCGTTTGGTAAGCAAACTTTGACACACAATCCAAGCAATTTATACGATGATATCGTGTTCCGTATCGAAATTAGATGCAGAAGCATCCAAGTCTTACGAAATACAAGGGTCAGCTTTGTCAAATCAATCACATGTCCATATGAGAGCAAATATATCGTGACCCATAGAATCTACAGTCTCGTTTCTTACGTCGTTTGTTAAGCAAACTTTGACACACAATCCATGCAATTTATATGATGATATCGAGTTCCGTTTCGAAGATAGATGCAGAAGCATCCAAGTCTTACGAAATACAAGGGTCAGCTTTGTCAAATCAATCACATGTCCATATGAGAGCAAATATATCGTGACCTATAGAATCTACAGTCTCGTTTCTTACGTCGTTTGTTAAGCAAACTTTGACACACAATCCATGCAATTTATATGACAATATCGAGTTCCGTTTCGAAGATAGATGCAGAAACATCCAAGTCTCACGAAATACAAGGGTCAGCTTTGTCAAATCAATCAAATGTCCATATGAGAGCAAGTATATCGTGACCTATAGAATCTACAGTCTCGTTTCTTACGTCGTTTGTTAAGCAAACTTTGACACACAATCCATGCAATTTATATGATGATATCGAGTTCCGTATCGAAATTAGATGCAGAAGCATCCAAGTCTTAGGAAATACAAGGGTGAGCTTTGTCAAATCAATCACATGTGCATTTGAGAGAAAATACATCGTGACCTATAGAATCTGCAGTCTCGTTTCTCACGTCGTTTGTAAAGCAAACTTTGACACACAATCTATGCAATTTATATGATGATATCGAGTTCCGTTTCGAAGATAGATGCAGAAGCATCCAAGTCTTACGAAATACAAGGGTCAGCGTTGTCAAATCAATCACATGTCCATATGAGAGCAAATATATCGTCAGCTAAAGAATCTACAGTCTCGTTTCTTACGTCGTTTGGTAAGCAAACTTTGACACACAATCCATGCAATTTATATGATGATATCGAGTTCCGTATCGAAATTAGATGCAGAAGCATCCAAGTCTCACGAAATACAAGGGTCAGCTTTGTCAAATCAATCACATGTCCATATGAGAGCAAATATATTGTGACCTATAGAATCTACAGTCTCGTTTGTTACGTCGTTTGTTAAGCAAACTTTGACACACAATCCATGCAATTTATATGATGATATCGTGTTCCGTATCGAAATTAGATGCAGAAGCATCCAAGTCTCACGAAATACAAGGGTCAGCTTTGTCAAATCAATCACATGTCCATATGAGAGCAAATATATCGTCAGCTAAAGAATCTACAGTCTCGTTTCTTACGTCGTTTGTTAAGCAAACTTTGACACACAATCCATGTAATTTATATGATGATATCGTGTTCCGTATCGAAATTATATGCAGAAGCATCCAAGTCTCCCGAAATACAAGGGTCAGCATTGTCAAATCAAACACATGTCCATATGAGAGCAAATATATCGTGACCTATAGAATCTACAGTCTCGTTTCTTACGTCGTTTGGTAAGCAAACTTTGACACACAATCCATGCAATTTATATGATGATATCGAGTTCCGTTTCGAAGATAGATGCAGAAGCATCCAAGTCTTACGAAATACAAGGGTCAGCTTTGTCAAATCAATCACATGTCCATATGAGAGCAAATATATCGTGACCTATAGAATCTACAGTCTCGTTTCTTACGTCGTTTGTTAAGCAAACTTTGACACACAATCCATGCAATTTATATGATGATATCGAGTTCCGTTTCGAAGATAGATGCAGAAGCATCCAAGTCTCACGAAATACAAGGGTCAGCTTTTTCAAATCAATCACATGTCCATATGAGAGCAAATATATCGTGACCTATAGAATCTACAGTCTCGTTTCTTACGACGTTTGTTAAGCAAACTTTGACACACAATCCATGCAATTTATATGATGGTATCGAGTTCCGTATCGAAATTAGATGCAGAAGCATCCAAGTCTCACGAAATACAAGGGTCAGCTTTGTCAAATCAATCACATGTCCATATGAGAGCAAATATATCGTGACCTATAGAATCTACAGTCTCGTTTGTTACGTCGTTTGTTAAGCAAACTTTGACACACAATCCATGCAATTTATATGATGATATCGAGTTCCGTATCGAAATTAGATGCAGAAGCATCCAAGTCTCACGAAATACAAGGGTCAGCTTTGTCAAATCAAACACATGTCCATATGAGAGCAAATATATCGTGACCTATAGAATCTACAGTCTCGTTTCTTACGTCGTTTGTTAAGCAAACTTTGACACACAATCCATGCAATTTATATGATGATATCGTGTTCCGTATCGAAATTAGATGCAGAAGCATCCAAGTCTCACGAAATACAAGGGTCAGCTTTGTCAAATCAATCACATGTCCATATGAGAGCAAATATATCGTGACCTATAGAATCTACAGTCTCGTTTCTTACGTCGTTTGGTAAGCAAACTTTGACACACAATCCATGCAATTTATATGATGATATCGTGTTCCGTATCGAAATTAGATGCAGAAGCATCCAAGTCTCCCGAAATACAAGGGTCAGCTTTGTCAAATCAATCACATGTCCATATGAGAGCAAATATATCGTCACCTATAGAATCTACAGTCTCGTTTCTTACGTCGTTAGTAAAGCAAACTTTGACACACAATCCATGCAATTTATATGATGATATCGAGTTCCGTATCGAAATTAGATGCAGAAGCATCCAAATCTCACGAAATACAAGGGTCAGCTTTGTCAAATCAATCACATGTCCATATGAGAGCAAATATATCGTGACCTATAGAATCTACAGTCTCGTTCCTTACGTCGTTTGTTAAGCAAACTTTGACACACAATCCTTGCAATTTATATGATGATATCGTGTTCCGTATCGAAATTAGATGCAGAAGCATCCAAGTCTCACGAAATACAAGGGTCAGCTTTGTCAAATCAATCACATGTCCATATGAGAGCAAATATATCGTGACCTATAGAATCTACAGTCTCGTTTCTTACGTCGTTTGGTAAGCAAACTTTGACACACAATCCATGCAATTTATATGATGATATCGAGTTCCGTTTCGAAGATAGATGCAGAAGCATCCAAGTCTTACGAAATACAAGGGTCAGCTTTGTCAAATCAATCACATGTGCATATGAGAGCAAATATATCGTCACCTATAGAATCTACAGTCTCGTTTCTTACGTCGTTTGTTAAGCAAACTTTGACACACAATCCATGCAATTTATATGATGATGTCGTGTTCCGTATCGAAACTAGATGCAGAAGCATCCAAGTCTCACGAAATACAAGGGTCAGCTTTGTCAAATCAATCACATGTCCATATGAGAGCAAATATATCGTGACCTATAATATCTACAGTCTCGTTTCTTATGTCGTTTGGTAAGCAAACTTTGACACACAATCCAAGCAATTTATACGATGATATCGTGTTCCGTATCGAAATTAGATGCAGAAGCATCCAAGTCTTACGAAATACAAGGGTCAGCTTTGTCAAATCAATCACATGTCCATATGAGAGCAAATATATCGTGACCCATAGAATCTACAGTCTCGTTTCTTACGTCGTTTGTTAAGCAAACTTTGACACACAATCCATGCAATTTATATGATGATATCGAGTTCCGTTTCGAAGATAGATGCAGAAGCATCCAAGTCTTACGAAATACAAGGGTCAGCTTTGTCAAATCAATCACATGTCCATATGAGAGCAAATATATCGTGACCTATAGAATCTACAGTCTCGTTTCTTACGTCGTTTGTTAAGCAAACTTTGACACACAATCCATGCAATTTATATGACAATATCGAGTTCCGTTTCGAAGATAGATGCAGAAACATCCAAGTCTCACGAAATACAAGGGTCAGCTTTGTCAAATCAATCAAATGTCCATATGAGAGCAAGTATATCGTGACCTATAGAATCTACAGTCTCGTTTCTTACGTCGTTTGTTAAGCAAACTTTGACACACAATCCATGCAATTTATATGATGATATCGAGTTCCGTATCGAAATTAGATGCAGAAGCATCCAAGTCTTAGGAAATACAAGGGTGAGCTTTGTCAAATCAATCACATGTGCATTTGAGAGCAAATACATCGTGACCTATAGAATCTGCAGTCTCGTTTCTTACGTCGTTTGTAAAGCAAACTTTGACACACAATCTATGCAATTTATATGATGATATCGAGTTCCGTTTCGAAGATAGATGCAGAAGCATCCAAGTCTTACGAAATACAAGGGTCAGCGTTGTCAAATCAATCACATGTCCATATGAGAGCAAATATATCGTCAGCTAAAGAATCTACAGTCTCGTTTCTTACGTCGTTTGGTAAGCAAACTTTGACACACAATCCATGCAATTTATATGATGATATCGAGTTCCGTATCGAAATTAGATGCAGAAGCATCCAAGTCTCACGAAATACAAGGGTCAGCTTTGTCAAATCAATCACATGTCCATATGAGAGCAAATATATTGTGACCTATAGAATCTACAGTCTCGTTTGTTACGTCGTTTGTTAAGCAAACTTTGACACACAATCCATGCAATTTATATGATGATATCGTGTTCCGTATCGAAATTAGATGCAGAAGCATCCAAGTCTCACGAAATACAAGGGTCAGCTTTGTCAAATCAATCACATGTCCATATGAGAGCAAATATATCGTCAGCTAAAGAATCTACAGTCTCGTTTCTTACGTCGTTGGTAAGCAAACTTTGACACACAATCCATGTAATTTATATGATGATATCGTGTTCCGTATCGAAATTATATGCAGAAGCATCCAAGTCTCCCGAAATACAAGGGTCAGCATTGTCAAATCAAACACATGTCCATATGAGAGCAAATATATCGTGACCTATAGAATCTACAGTCTCGTTTCTTACGTCGTTTGGTAAGCAAACTTTGACACACAATCCATGCAATTTATATGATGATATCGAGTTCCGTTTCGAAGATAGATGCAGAAGCATCCAAGTCTTACGAAATACAAGGGTCAGCTTTGTCAAATCAATCACATGTCCATATGAGAGCAAATATATCGTGACCTATAGAATCTACAGTCTCGTTTCTTACGTCGTTTGTTAAGCAAACTTTGACACACAATCCATGCAATTTATATGATGATACCGAGTTCCGTTTCGAAGATAGATGCAGAAGCATCTAAGTCTCACGAAATACAAAGGTCAGCTTTGTCAAATCAATCACATGTCCATATGAGAGCTAATATATCGTGACCTATAGAATCTACAGTCTCGTTTCTTACGACGTTTGCTAAGCAAACTTTGACACACAATCCATGCAATTTATATGATGATATCGTGTTCCGTATCGAAATTAGATGCAGAAGCATCCAAGTCTTACGAAATACAAGGGTCAGCTTTGTCAAATCAATCACATGTCCATATGAGAGCAAATATATCGTGACCTATAGAATCTACAGTCTCGTTTCTTACGTCGTTTGTTAAGCAAACTTTGACACACAATCCATGCAATTTATATGATGATATCGAGTTCCGTTTCGAAGATAGATGCAGAAGCATCCAAGTCTCACGAAATACAAGGGTCAGCTTTTTCAAATCAATCACATGTCCATATGAGAGCAAATATATCGTGACCTATAGAATCTACAGTCTCGTTTCCTACGACGTTTGTTAAGCAAACTTTGACACACAATCCATGCAATTTATATGATGGTATCGAGTTCCGTATCGAAATTAGATGCAGAAGCATCCAAGTCTCACGAAATACAAGGGTCAGCTTTGTCAAATCAATCACATGTCCATATGAGAGCAAATATATCGTGACCTATAGAATCTACAGTCTCGTTTGTTACGTCGTTTGTTAAGCAAACTTTGACACACAATCCATGCAATTTATATGATGATATCGAGTTCCGTATCGAAATTAGATGCAGAAGCATCCAAGTCTCACGAAATACAAGGGTCAGCTTTGTCAAATCAAACACATGTCCATATGAGAGCAAATATATCGTGACCTATAGAATCTACAGTCTCGTTTCTTACGTCGTTTGTTAAGCAAACTTTGACACACAATCCATGCAATTTATATGATGATATCGTGTTCTCACGAAATACAAGGGTCAGCTTTGTCAAATCAATCACATGTCCATATGAGAGCAAATATATCGTGACCTATAGAATCTACAGTCTCGTTTCTTACGTCGTTTGGTAAGCAAACTTTGACACACAATCCATGCAATTTATATGATGATATCGTGTTCCGTATCGAAATTAGATGCAGAAGCATCCAAGTCTCCCGAAATACAAGGGTCAGCTTTGTCAAATCAATCACATGTCCATATGAGAGCAAATATATCGTCACCTATAGAATCTACAGTCTCGTTTCTTACGTCGTTAGTAAAGCAAACTTTGACACACAATCCATGCAATTTATATGATGATGTCGAGTTCCGTTTCGAAGATAGATGCAGAAGCATCCAAGTCTCCCGAAATACAAGGGCCAGCTTTGTCAAATCAATCACATGTCCATATGAGAGCAAATATATCGTGACCTATAGAATCTACAGTCTCGTTTCTTACGTCGTTTGGTAAGCAAACTTTGACACACAATCCATGCAATTTATATGATGATATCGAGTTCCGTTTCGATGATAGATGCAGAAGCATCCAAGTCTCACGAAATACAAGGGTCAGCTTTGTCAAATCAATCACATGTCCATATGAGAGCAAATATATCGTCACCTATAGAATCTACAGTCTCGTTTCTTACGTCGTTTGTTAAGCAAACTTTGACACACAATCCATGCAATTTATATGATGATATCGTGTTCCGTATCGAAATTAGATGCAGAAGCATCCAAGTCTCACGAAATACAAGGGTCAGCTTTGTCAAATCAATCACATGTCCATATGAGAGCAAATATATCGTGACCTATAGAATCTACAGTCTCGTTTCTTACGTCGTTTGGTAAGCAAACTTTGACACACAATCCATGCAATTTATATGATGATATCGTGTTCCGTATCGAAATTAGATGCAGAAGCATCCAAGTCTCCCGAAATACAAGGGTCAGCTTTGTCAAATCAATCACATGTCCATATGAGAGCAAATATATCGTCACCTATAGAATCTACAGTCTCGTTTCTTACGTCGTTTGTTAAGCAAACTTTGACACACAATCCATGCAATTTATATGATGATATCGAGTTCCGTATCGAAATTAGATGCAGAAGCATCCAAGTCTCACGAAATACAAGGGTCAGCTTTGTCAAATCAAACACATGTCCATATGAGAGCAAATATATCGTGACCTATAGAATCTACAGTCTCGTTTCTTACGTCGTTTGTTAAGCAAACTTTGACACACAATCCATGCAATTTATATGATGATATCGTGTTCCGTATCGAAATTAGATGCAGAAGCATCCAAGTCTCACGAAATACAAGGGTCAGCTTTGTCAAATCAATCACATGTCCATATGAGAGCAAATATATCGTGACCTATAGAATCAACAGTCTCGTTTCTTACGTCGTTTGTTAAGCAAACTTTGACACACAATCCATGCAATTTATATGACAATATCGAGTTCCGTTTCGAAGATAGATGCAGAAACATCCAAGTCTCACGAAATACAAGGGTCAGCTTTGTCAAATCAATCAAATGTCCATATGAGAGCAAGTATATCGTGACCTATAGAATCTACAGTCTCGTTTCTTACGTCGTTTGTTAAGCAAACTTTGACACACAATCCATGCAATTTATATGATGATATCGAGTTCCGTATCGAAATTAGATGCAGAAGCATCCAAGTCTTAGGAAATACAAGGGTGAGCTTTGTCAAATCAATCACATGTGCATTTGAGAGCAAATACATCGTGACCTATAGAATCTGCAGTCTCGTTTCTCACGTCGTTTGTAAAGCAAACTTTGACACACAATCTATGCAATTTATATGATGATATCGAGTTCCGTTTCGAAGATAGATGCAGAAGCATCCAAGTCTTACGAAATACAAGGGTCAGCGTTGTCAAATCAATCACATGTCCATATGAGAGCAAATATATCGTGACCTATAGAATCTACAGTCTCGTTTCTTACGTCGTTTGTTAAGCAATCTTTGACACACAATCCATGCAATTTATATGACAATATCGAGTTCCGTTTCGAAGATAGATGCAGAAACATCCAAGTCTCACGAAATACAAGGGTCAGCTTTGTCAAATCAATCAAATGTCCATATGAGAGCAAGTATATCGTGACCTATAGAATCTACAGTCTCGTTTCTTACGTCGTTTGTTAAGCAAACTTTGACACACAATCCATGCAATTTATATGATGATATCGAGTTCCGTATCGAAATTAGATGCAGAAGCATCCAAGTCTTAGGAAATACAAGGGTGAGCTTTGTCAAATCAATCACATGTGCATTTGAGAGCAAATACATCGTGACCTATAGAATCTGCAGTCTCGTTTCTCACGTCGTTTGTAAAGCAAACTTTGACACACAATCTATGCAATTTATATGATGATATCGAGTTCCGTTTCGAAGATAGATGCAGAAGCATCCAAGTCTTACGAAATACAAGGGTCAGCGTTGTCAAATCAATCACATGTCCATATGAGAGCAAATATATCGTCAGCTAAAGAATCTACAGTCTCGTTTCTTACGTCGTTTGGTAAGCAAACTTTGACACACAATCCATGCAATTTATATGATGATATCGTGTTCCGTATCGAAATTAGATGCAGAAGCATCCAAGTCTCACGAAATACAAGGGTCAGCTTTGTCAAATCAATCACATGTCCATATGAGAGCAAATATATTGTGACCTATAGAATCTACAGTCTCGTTTGTTACGTCGTTTGTTAAGCAAACTTTGACACACAATCCATGCAATTTATATGATGATATCGTGTTCCGTATCGAAATTAGATGCAGAAGCATCCAAGTCTCACGAAATACAAGGGTCAGCTTTGTCAAATCAATCACATGTCCATATGAGAGCAAATATATCGTCAGCTAAAGAATCTACAGTCTCGTTTCTTACGTCGTTTGTTAAGCAAACTTTGACACACAATCCATGTAATTTATATGATGATATCGTGTTCCGTATCGAAATTATATGCAGAAGCATCCAAGTCTCCCGAAATACAAGGGTCAGCATTGTCAAATCAAACACATGTCCATATGAGAGCAAATATATCGTGACCTATAGAATCTACAGTCTCGTTTCTTACGTCGTTTGGTAAGCAAACTTTGACACACAATCCATGCAATTTATATGATGATATCGAGTTCCGTTTCGAAGATAGATGCAGAAGCATCCAAGTCTTACGAAATACAAGGGTCAGCTTTGTCAAATCAATCACATGTCCATATGAGAGCAAATATATCGTGACCTATAGAATCTACAGTCTCGTTTCTTACGTCGTTTGTTAAGCAAACTTTGACACACAATCCATGCAATTTATATGATGATACCGAGTTCCGTTTCGAAGATAGATGCAGAAGCATCCAAGTCTCACGAAATACAAAGGTCAGCTTTGTCAAATCAATCACATGTCCATATGAGAGCAAATATATCGTGACCTATAGAATCTACAGTCTCGTTTCTTACGACGTTTGTTAAGCAAACTTTGACACACAATCCATGCAATTTATATGATGATATCGTGTTCCGTATCGAAATTAGATGCAGAAGCATCCAAGTCTTACGAAATACAAGGGTCAGCTTTGTCAAATCAATCACATGTCCATATGAGAGCAAATATATCGTGACCTATAGAATCTACAGTCTCGTTTCTTACGTCGTTTGTTAAGCAAACTTTGACACACAATCCATGCAATTTATATGATGATATCGAGTTCCGTTTCGAAGATAGATGCAGAAGCATCCAAGTCTCACGAAATACAAGTGTCAGCTTTTTCAAATCAATCACATGTCCATATGAGAGCAAATATATCGTGACCTATAGAATCTACAGTCTCGTTTCTTACGACGTTTGTTAAGCAAACTTTGACACACAATCCATGCAATTTATATGATGGTATCGAGTTCCGTATCGAAATTAGATGCAGAAGCATCCAAGTCTCACGAAATACAAGGGTCAGCTTTGTCAAATCAATCACATGTCCATATGAGAGCAAATATATCGTGACCTATAGAATCTACAGTCTCGTTTGTTACGTCGTTTGTTAAGCAAACTTTGACACACAATCCATGCA
The DNA here is from genome assembly GCF_047663935.1 of Musca autumnalis. NCBI lineage: Eukaryota > Metazoa > Arthropoda > Insecta > Diptera > Muscidae > Musca > Musca autumnalis. Next base: position 179,177 of record NW_027411669.1, read on the forward strand.
ATTTATATGATGATATCGAGTTCCGTATCGAAATTAGATGCAGAAGCATCCAAGTCTCACGAAATACAAGGGTCAGCTTTGTCAAATCAAACACATGTCCATATGAGAGCAAATATATCGTGACCTATAGAATCTACAGTCTCGTTTCTTACGTCGTTTGTTAAGCAAACTTTGACACACAATCCATGCAATTTATATGATGATATCGTGTTCCGTATCGAAATTAGATGCAGAAGCATCCAAGTCTCACGAAATACAAGGGTCAGCTTTGTCAAATCAATCACATGTCCATATGAGAGCAAATATATCGTGACCTATAGAATCTACAGTCTCGTTTCTTACGTCGTTTGGTAAGCAAACTTTGACACACAATCCATGCAATTTATATGATGATATCGTGTTCCGTATCGAAATTAGATGCAGAAGCATCCAAGTCTCCCGAAATACAAGGGTCAGCTTTGTCAAATCAATCACATGTCCATATGAGAGCAAATATATCGTCACCTATAGAATCTACAGTCTCGTTTCTTACGTCGTTAGTAAAGCAAACTTTGACACACAATCCATGCAATTTATATGATGATGTCGAGTTCCGTTTCGAAGATAGATGCAGAAGCATCCAAGTCTCCCGAAATACAAGGGCCAGCTTTGTCAAATCAATCACATGTCCATATGAGAGCAAATATATCGTGACCTATAGAATCTACAGTCTCGTTTCTTACGTCGTTTGGTAAGCAAACTTTGACACACAATCCATGCAATTTATATGATGATATCGAGTTCCGTTTCGATGATAGATGCAGAAGCATCCAAGTCTCACGAAATACAAGTGTCAGCTTTGTCAAATCAATCACATGTCCATATGAGAGCAAATATATCGTCACCTATAGAATCTACAGTCTCGTTTCTTACGTCGTTTGTTAAGCAAACTTTGACACACAATCCATGCAATTTATATGATGATATCGTGTTCCGTATCGAAATTAGATGCAGAAGCATCCAAGTCTCACGAAATACAAGGGTCAGCTTTGTCAAATCAATCACATGTCCATATGAGAGCAAATATATCGTGACCTATAGAATCTACAGTCTCGTTTCTTACGTCGTTTGGTAAGCAAACTTTGACACACAATCCATGCAATTTATATGATGATATCGTGTTCCGTATCGAAATTAGATGCAGAAGCATCCAAGTCTCCCGAAATACAAGGGTCAGCTTTGTCAAATCAATCACATGTCCATATGAGAGCAAATATATCGTCACCTATAGAATCTACAGTCTCGTTTCTTACGTCGTTAGTAAAGCAAACTTTGACACACAATCCATGCAATTTATATGATGATGTCGAGTTCCGTTTCGAAGATAGATGCAGAAGCATCCAAGTCTCCCGAAATACAAGGGCCAGCTTTGTCAAATCAATCACATGTCCATATGAGAGCAAATATATCGTGACCTATAGAATCTACAGTCTCGTTTATTACGTCGTTTGGTAAGCAAACTTTGACACACAATCCATGCAATTTATATGATGATATCGAGTTCCGTTTCGATGATAGATGCAGAAGCATCCAAGTCTCACGAAATACAAGGGTCAGCTTTGTCAAATCAATCACATGTCAATATGAGAGCAAATATATCGTCACCTATAGAATCTACAGTCTCGTTTCTTACGTCGTTTGTTAAGCAAACTTTGACACACAATCCATGCAATTTATATGATGATATCGTGTTCCGTATCGAAATTAGATGCAGAAGCATCCAAGTCTCACGAAATACAAGGGTCAGCTTTGTCAAATCAATCACATGTCCATATGAGAGCAAATATATCGTGACCTATAGAATCTACAGTCTCGTTTCTTACGTCGTTTGTTAAGCAAACTTTGACACACAATCCATGCAATTTATATGATGATGTCGAGTTCCGTATCGAAATTAGATGCAGAAGCATCCAAGTCTACCGAAATACAAGGGTCAGCTTTGTCAAATCAAACACATGTCCATATGAGAGCAAATATATCGTGACCTATAGAATCTACAGTCTCGTTTCTTACGTCGTTTGGTAAGCAAACTTTGACACACAATCCATGCAATTTATATGATGATATCGTGTTCCGTATCGAAATTAGATGCAGAAGCATCCAAGTCTCCCGAAATACAAGGGTCAGCTTTGTCAAATCAATCACATGTCCATATGAGAGCAAATATATCGTCACCTATAGAATCTACAGTCTCGTTTCTTACGTCGTTAGTAAAACAAACTTTGACACACAATCCATGCAATTTATATGATGATGTCGAGTTCCGTTTCGAAGATAGATGCAGAAGCATCCAAGTCTCCCGAAATACAAGGGTCAGCTTTGTCAAATCAATCACATGTCCATATGAGAGCAAATATATCGTGACCTATAGAATCTACAGTCTCGTTTCTTACGTCGTTTGGTAAGCAAACTTTGACACACAATCCATGCAATTTATATGATGATATCGAGTTCCGTTTCGAAGATAGATGCAGAAGCATCCAAGTCTCACGAAATACAAGGGTCAGCTTTGTCAAATCAATCACATGTCCATATGTGAGCAAATATATCGTCACCTATAGAATCTACAGTCTCGTTTCTTACGTCGTTTGTTAAGCAAACTTTGACACACAATCCATGCAATTTATATGATAATATCGAGTTCCGTTTCGAAGATAGATGCAGAAACATCCAAGTCTCACGAAATACAAGGGTCAGCTTCGTCAAATCAATCAAATGTCCATATGAGAGCAAGTATATCGTGACCTATAGAATCTACAGTCTCGTTTCTTACGTCGTTTGTTAAGCAAACTTTGACACACAATCCATGCAATTTATATGATGATATCGAGTTCCGTATCGAAATTAGATGCAGAAGCATCCAAGTCTTAGGAAATACAAGGGTGAGCTTTGTCAAATCAATCACATGTCCATATGAGAGCAAATATATCGTGACCTATAGAATCTACAGTCTCGTTTCTCATGTCGTTTGTAAAGCAAACTTTGACACACAATCCATGCAAGTTATATGATGATATCGAGTTCCGTTTCGAAGATAGATGCAGAAGCATCCAAGTCTTACGAAATACAAGGGTCAGCTTTGTCAAATCAATCACATGTCCATATGAGAGCAAATATATCGTCAGCTAAATAATCTACAGTCTCGTTTCTTACGTCGTTTGGTAAGCAAACTTTGACACACAATCCATGCAATTTATATGATGATATCGAGTTCCGTATCAAAATTAGATGCAGAAGCATCCAAGTCTCACGAAATACAAGGGTCAGCTTTGTCAAATCAATCACATGTCCATATGAGAGCAAATATATCGTGACCTATAGAATCTACAGTCTCGTTTCTTATGTCGTTTGTTAAGCAAACTTTGACACACATTCCATGCAATTTATATGATGATGTCGAGTTCCGTATCGAAATTAGATGCAGAAGCATCCAAGTCTCACGAAATACAAGGGTCAGCTTTGTCAAATCAATCACATGTCCATATGAGAGCAAATATATCGTGTGTTTAATTCCAAATGGTTTCCGCATTGTAGGAAATTTTTAATTTCTTCTGCCGTTAGAATTTGAACATATCCAGCACAAATGCAACTTTGTGCATTTGCACAAAGTGATAGATGTCAAATTCTAACGAGTAAAATTCGCGCTACTTTGCAACACCTAGCTTACTCGTTACATTGTAACTTCACTTCTTTTTGGATATTCGTCCACCAAACAACACCACTGTAAATAAAAAGGTAAAAATATTGTTTCCAACAATATTTATTCAATAAAGAGATTTTATTATTTTTATTATCAAAAGAATTGATACTGGTGTTTTTCTCTTTGGTTTTTTTATTTCTTTTTATTGCTCCGCAAACATTGGTCCTGTTCGAGCCGAATCGAATTGGGTTTTTGACAACAACAAATTTAATTGTTTTTTTGTCTGTCTTTTCCAAGGCGCACTGACTCCGTCAGCATCACCAACAACTACAATACACCATCAGCACTATCAGCAGCAATCATCATCTATTCATCCTCATTAAAATCATCATTAAATTTTAACTAATATTGTTTAAGGTGAGTACCGTCAATATTAGTGGACATTCGCGTGTGTTTTTTGCATTTTATTTTAAATAAAAAGTGTTAAATTCTTCTTCATACGCCCGTCTTACAACACCGTCGCGCGTTGTTGTTGTGATTATTACAAGCAATAATAATTGAATTGCATATTCGCAGTATGCGAGAATATTGAAGAAATAGAAATAAATAAGCAAACAAAAAAAAAGTGCAGTGAACTTTAATAAAATTTTTTTTGGTGCAAAGTGCCCAATTCGAATTAGAAAAAGGAAAAAGAAAAAAACACTAACAAATATACCTGCCAACCATCCTCACTGCTTGCTTGTTTATCGTTGACGTTGGGTATACACACATACGTACATATTATTAATATACGAGGCCCGGTTCAAAAGGCAGTTATACGACGGTCGGCTGAAAAGTTTGCATTCAATTTAAATTAAATTTTTGGAAATTTTTATATTAATTTTTTTTGAGAAAAAATTTATTCAAGTGAAGAAATTATCAAACGGGTCGACTTTCGATGCACCCTATACTCGATATAAAGTAAAGTAAAATCAAATAAGTGAATAATTTCGAATCATTTTTATTATTATAAATATATTTCTATATTTATTTAACATTCTTATAATTTTTTTTTGATTTTTTGAAATTTTATTGTTGTTGTTGGTCGTTCGGGTGTATTTTACAGTCCGTACACCCTACTTTGGTTGAAATTTTTACGAATTTCTAGATTTTAAAGCTTTTTTTGAACTTTTTTTTTCGCAATTTCCGTTGAATTATTTCAATTTCTCCGCAAGAAATAATTGGGTTGAGTATTCTTCGATACATTTAACCAATTTTTTGATACACAGTGAGAAATTTTGGGACTTTTCGGTACATGTGAAAAAAAAAATATTTCGTAATTGTTTTGGATTTTCTTGATTATTGGTATATTTTTCGATATATTAAAAATAAAATTGGGTATTTTTCGTTTCCGATTTTAAAGATCGTTGGATTCAAGCATATTTTTTGGAAATTGGAAATTTTTTCGAGCGATTTTAAAAGATTTGTATATTTTTTGTGCTTTCGGTTCAATTAATTTAAATTCTAATCAAAATGTCGCTTACTCCTTTGGACATTTCTTAAGAGCCACTGATTTCCTTATCACTTTCGATCAAAATCTATCTGATCTCCGAGATGAAGATTTTGATGTTTACATTCTTGTGGCGCAAGCCGTTGAAGTAAAGGAAATGTGGGGAAAAGTCAAAGATAGGTATGATGAATGTCTTAATTACCTAAAAACTTCTGATCATCCTGATCCTACAGATGATACCTCGGCTGAGAGTAAATACCAGGTAGCGTTTAAGGCATTCATAAATAGCATTGCCATGATTAATAGGAAATTGGATAAAGTTAGAACACCGAAGACCTCTTCGGCCAATATTGGGCACAATGGAAATAGTACCCTGCGATCGGAGTACAATGGTTCCGATGAAAGTTTACCTATTTCTCAGGTTTCTCATCGTACGGGAGCATCAATGGGAGCGTCAGCGTACTTAGGTGAAAGTAATTTTCATAATTTGCATCTACCTCCTTGCGATATTGATGTTTTCAACGGGGATTTCCTTTCCAGGCCGACATTTAGGGATTTCTTCTCCGCTGTTTTCATTAAAAATAACAGTCTAAGTGACATTGAAAGGTTATGTCACTTATTGAAAAAGACAAGTGGCGAAGCGAAGGATATAGTTTCCAAGTTTCCTCTTACCCATAAGAGTTTTGACTTAGCGTGGAAGGCATTAAAGGCCACTTATGACAATGTGCGTATACTGGTCAATAATCAACTGAAATTATTATTCGATCTTCCGATCCTTGAAAACGAATCTTGTTCAGGCTTGAAAAATTTACAAAGAGGTATAAATGGTTGCATTTCTGCAATGGCCATTTATGAAGTTTCTACGGAGGATTGGGACCCGATATTAGTTTTCATTTGTATTCAAAGGTTGCCCAAAGATACTGTCACCTTGTGGGAACATACAGTAAAGGACAAATCCGCATTGTCTACTTGGAAAGATTTGGATTGTTTCCTTTCGGAAAGAATTCAAACTTTAACATGTCTTCGAGATATAAGGGGTATAGAATCTTCCAAAAAAGGTGATAAAAAGATTCGCTCTCACGTAACTAAAGCCTCGACTAAGTCTTCTTCCGCTCCTTCTCAAAAATGTTGCGTTCTCTGTCCCAGATCTGTTCATTCCTTGCGTTTATGTCCAGAGTTCATAAAAATGACAGTCGAAAGTCGCTATTCGGTGATTCGTAGACACCAGTGTTGTTTGAATTGTTTGACTGTTGGACATGAAGTAAAGAAATGTATTAGTAAGCATAGTTGTGGGAAGTGTAATAAACGGCATCATACGCTACTTCATAGAGAATCTTCAAATGTTTCAAATGCTTCTAGATCAGCTGCTCCACTACAAAGAAATTCGAACTCTTCTTCAGCTCCACCTTCTTCCTCCGCTATTGATCAAAATGGTCCATCGACTTCGTCAGGTTTGATGACTGGTCAGTCAAATTTTAACACCCTCCATGTTTCCCAGAATAGAAATGTTTTATTGGGCACGGCCATGGTGAACATTATTCATCACGGTATTAATTATCCTGCTCGTGCTCTCATCGATCCAGCGTCTGAAGCCTCTTTTATAACCGAAAAATTGCAGCGTCAGTTAGGTATCTCCGCAAGTTCGACTCTTGCCACGGTGTCAGGGGTAAATCAGACAGTGGCCACTACTTCTAGGAAGATATGTTCGCTGAATATTGCCTCTCCTATACAGGATTCTTTGGTATTTCAGTTAACGGCGCTAGTAATTCCTAGTATTTCAGGCAATTTACCATCCTTTTTGGTTAGTCCTGAGTTCGCTTCACGATTACCAAATCTTCGTTTGGCAGATACACAGTTATTCGACTGTAGACCGGTAGATATGTTAATAGGAGCAGATTTATACCCACGAATTTTATTGCAGGGAACTTATATTAATCTGTTAGATTCATTAGTGGCGCAGAAGACAGTTTTCGGGTGGATAGTTACAGGCCCAGTTCCAAATTCCAGTGTGAGGGTACATTCCACTACTCTTAACTATTCAGAAGAAGCAAATGTAGATAAGGCATTGTTACGTTTTTGGGAATTAGAGGAACCCCCTAAACGGTCAATTTTGTCTCCATCGGACAAATTTTGTGAGGAGAATTTCAAGTCCACTACTGTCCGGGACTCTGAGGGCAGATATGTGGTCACCCTTCCCATTAAGCCAGAATATTTAGGTCAATCAGCGTTAGGACATTCAAGAACGAATTCTTTACGACAATTCCTTCGTAACGAGGCTTCCCTCTTACGAAAACCAGAAATTAAGGAGGTGTACGATGGGGTAGTAAAGGAATATTTAGAGTTAGGTCACATGAAGCCTGTTTCTTCATCTTCAGCCACTTCCATGGTTTGCTATTTGCCTCATCACCCTGTGATAAATCCAGAGAAGCCCACTACCAAATTAAGAGTCGTTTTCAACGCCTCTAGCGGAACTTCTAGTGGCAAAAGTCTTAACGACATTTTGTATGTAGGTCCTACTTTGCAGTTAGATTTAGTCCTGCTTATATTAAGATGGAGACTCTTCCAGTTTGTCTTTAACTGCGATATAACTCAAATGTATCGCCAAATTAGAGTTTGTTCCCAATACACACCTCTTCAAAGAATAGTTTTTAAGGATTCTCCCGACCAAGACATTCAAGACTATGAGCTCCAAACAGTAACTTTCGGTGTAAACTGTGCACCGTATTTAGCTATACGGACTTTATTACAATTAGCTGACGATACTGAAAGGGAATTTCCGCTTGCAGCCCACATCTTACGTATGTAGGTGTATGTATGTGGATGACGTTTTGGCAGGTTATCACGATTTGGGCTCCGCTCAAAAGGCTCGTGATGAACTGATTCAAGCATTATTATCTGCCAAATTTGAATTAAGAAAGTGGACGTCGAATGACCGTACCATACTAGAAAGCTTGCCCCCTGAACATTTGTACGACACAAAGCTTCTTACATTCGTAGAAGCGAGTAGTTCCAAACCTCTAGGGAATCGATGGAACGCGCAAACAGATCTGTTCTATTTCAGTGTGAACCCTCTCGCTCACAAAGATAAATATACCAAACGGGAAGTTTTATCCACTATCGCAAAGTTGTTTGATCCTGTAGGCTGGTTAGGACCAGTGATAGTGGTAGCCAAAATTATAATGCAAAAGGTTTGGCAAGATAAAATTGACTGGGATGATTCACTACCATCTTCGATGGCAAGTGAATGGCAAAGTTTTGTGAACACCTATAAGGATGTTAATTACATTAACATTCCTCGATGGGTTAATTATGCCCCAGATTGTCAAGCCGAACTTCACGTTTTTTCTGATGCCTCAGTAAAGGCATACGCGGGGGTGATATATATTCGTATTGTCACACCGAATGGGCAAATTTACACAAATTTACTATCTTGTAAGACCAAGGTTGCTCCGCTTAAGTCGATTTCATTGCCTAGGTTGGAACTATGTGGTGCAGTTTTGGCTTCAGAGTTGGTGAAATCAATTATTTCTGAGATTGGTATAGATTTTCATAGGATATATTGCTGGACAGATTCTACGATCGTCTTCTCGTGGCTTAAAAAAACCCCTTCAACTTGGACAACGTTCGTTGCCAATAGGGTGAACAGAATTCATGAAAACGTTGGTCAAGAAAATTGGTATCACGTGCGCTCAGAAGACAATCCCGCAGATTTAGGTAGTCGTGGACTTTCGCCGGCAGACTTAGCTGCATCTGAAATGTGGTGGTGTGGTCCTACTTGGCTTCGTTCTGATAGGTCGCAATGGAATATTCCTGATTTATCGTCTCTTGATACGGATGTAGAGATGCGAGGTGTTAAAAGTCATGTCTCGTTCTTTTCAGAATATTCTGACATTTTAGAAAGATTTTCGTGTTTGAAAACGGCTATAGGGGCCATTGGATACATGATTAGGTTTTTCCACAACACTCATCGTCTGCATAAAGGAAATCATAATTTTGAGGAAATAGCTCTTTCAAGTTCTGAGATTCATTGTGTTAAAATACGTTTAGCAATTTTAGCTCAGAAGGTACATTATGCAGAAGAGTATGATTGTCTGTTAAATAAAAAGCCGTTGCATCCTAAAAGTTCGATTTTGTCATTAAATCCGTATTTAGATGAAGCCGGTGTTATGAGAATCAATGGGCGTTTAGTTAGGTCTCCAACTCTTTCTCCTTCGGAGACTCATCCTATACTACTTCCATATCATAGTCGCTTTACTTATTTGTTACTGCAGGATATTCACATTCGTTCAATCCATGGACAAATTCAATTAATGTTGCGTCTCGTTCGTAGTGAATATTGGGTACCTCGTCTCACTACATTGATTCGTACAGTAATTAGTCGTTGCATGCGTTGTTCATTGTACAAAAGTCGAGTTTGTACTCAAATCATGGCAGCTCTTCCTCCGGAGAGAACAACTTTCACTAGGCCATTTGCTACCACAGGGGTAGATTTTGCAGGGCCTGTTGACATAAAGTCATTCACGGGCCGATGTTGCAAGATTACTAAAGGATACATCTGCGTTTTTGTTTGTTTTTCGACAAAGGCCGTACACTTAGAAGCTGCTTCTGATTTATCCACAACAACTTTCCTAGCAGCATTTCATAGATTTATTTCGCGTCGCGGTTGTCCTAAAACGATGTTTTCGTATAACGGCACCAACTTCGTTGGAGCTTCGCGACACCTAGAGGAGGATTTCAAAGGTTTCTTGAGGGAAAGTCGTGAGCGTATATGTTCTGAATTGAGTTATCAGGAAATAACATGGAATTTCATAGCTGCTGGGGCTCCACATATGGGTGGCCTTTGGGAAGCAGCTGTGAAAAGTTTCAAGATGCATTTTAAGAAGCATGCAAAGAACATAAAATATACGTTTGAGGAACTGTCTACACTTCTATGTAGGATAGAAGCATGTTTAAATTCGCGGCCACTGTGTCCTATGAACGACAGTCCAGATTCTCAAGTGGCACTTACTCCGGGACATTTTTTGATAGGATCTCCAATTCTTGCTCCTCCGGAGCCAACAATAAATGAATCTCCCCTGCATATCGTTAACCGGTTTAGAAAAATGAAAGCTTTAACTCAACAATTCTGCCTTCGGTGGAAGGAAGAGTATTTGAAAGGTCTTCACAACCGCTATAAATGGAAATATCCGGAGCGCGATATACAGACGGACGATTTAGTCGTCATTCGTAATGAACAATTACCCCCCACTTCGTGGAAACTAGGTCGCGTTATCAACGTGTTTCCGGGTGTCGACGGACACGTACGCGTGGCGGATGTCCGCACAGAAAACGGTGTTGTTAGACGGCCGGTAGTTAAGTTGGTCATTCTGGCCAACGAGTAGTTAATTATTATGATATTATCGCGGCATCTCTCCTTTTTCACAGAATGGAAAATTTGAGCAAGATTGCCGCTACCCTCCCCGACATTGAAGATGAACTTTTGATGTCCGATGAAGAGAGGGACCTCGACATAATGATGGCTCCTGAAAAAGAAATCGACAACGCTAATCAAGATCCTATCGATGGTTGTGCCCTTAAGGCAAAAGAAGTGGAGGACGCTCCTATCCGGGAGATTGCACAAAATCCTCCACTCGATGATTGTGCCCTTAAGGCAAAAGAAGCGGAGGACGCTCCTATCCGGGAGATTGCACGAAATCCTCCGCTCGATGGTAGGGCCCTTAAGGCCAAAGGCACTGAGGTGGCTCCTATCCAGGAGGTTGCACTAAAACCTCATGTTCCAAGTTTAAGTATGGAAATCACGGAAGCCGCTCCTATCCGGGAGGTTGCACCAAAAGCTTCCGGTGAACAAAGTAAGTCGGCTCCGTCGACTTCGGTTCACTCAGGTTCGAGAAGAAGAGAAGAGCGCTGTGCATTCTGCAACCAAGGGCACAAACTACGGGATTGTTACAAATTCCAGCAAATGTCACACGACAAGAGAGTTCGGGTTGTCGTGTCGAAGAGACTATGCTCTAACTGCTTCGAGGGTGGCCATTTTTATAGAAACTGTCCGAGTAAGAGAAGATGCCAGGTTTGTCAACGAAACCACCATACTCTTTTGCATCCTACGGGCAATTCCCACATCCCGGACCTGAGAAATCCAAAACGCCGAACAGTCGTCCCTCAACATCCCGTCCCGTCTTCTATCTCAGAGTCGTCTCTCATCTCTCCCTTCCATAATCCCATTCCCATGTCCGCTCCTTTGCTTTCCTTCCAGCCAACCGTAACCTTGACCCCGACAATGATTGTGAATATCAATATAGGTGACCGAAGAATACCCGTAAGGGCTCTTTTAGATTCGTGTTCGGGACATAGTCGGATCTGCCACTCGCTTACGGAGAATCTTCAGTTGGGTGTGGTGCCAATGGGACATGGCATGTTTTCCCAAATAAATGTGGGGTCTGTGTATGAACGGGCCCAAAACGTGACGGTGTTTGCTCAGGTCATGCCGTTACGAGATATCGTGAAACCTTCGACGTCAGCACCCGAGAGTATAAAGGAACGATACGCTGGTCTACAATTAGCAGATCCCGAGTTCTATAGGGTGGGACACATAGGTCTCATTCTTGGGTCTGAGGTTTACCCCCGAATCATCAAAATGCAAACCTTCTCGAACCCGGGTTTTCCGTTGGCTCAACTCACTATATTTGGGTGGGTTATTACTGGGCCTTGTAGCATGTAGTATGAAGATGTAGCGCCAATGAAGATTGGCATGGGCTCTCCGAGCCACTTGTTTTTTGAAAAAATTATTTAATAAATGAATTAAAAGAAAATGCTCACCGTTGACGGTTCTACCCTTGAATTTTCATATATGTACATAGACACATTCATAACTAGATATTAAGTCGTTTTAGTTGTAACATCGCTGGATGTTCCAAGGTGGCCGAGAAATGTTTAATTCCAAATGGTTTCCGCATTTTAGGAAATTTTTAATTTCTTCTGCCGTTAGAATTTGAACATATCCAGCACAAATGCAACTTTGTGCATTTGCACAAAGTGATAGATGTCAAATTCTAACGAGTAAAATTCGCGCTACTTTGCAACACCTAGCTTACTCGTTACATTGTAACTTCACTTCTTTTTGGATATTCGTCCACCAAACAACACCACTGTAAATAAAAAGGTAAAAATATTGTTTCCAACAATATTTATTCAATAAAGAGATTTTATTATTTTTATTATCAAAAGAATTGATACTGGTGTTTTTCTTTTTGGTTTTTTTATTTCTTTTTATTGCTCCGCAAACATTGCGGAATCTACAGTCTCGTTTCTTACGTCGTTTGTTAAGCAAACTTTGACACACAATCCATGCAATTTATATGATGATATCGTGTTCCGTATCGAAATTAGATGCAGAAGCATCCAAGTCTTACGAAATACAAGGGTCAGCTTTGTCAAATCAATCACATGTCCATATGAGAGCAAATATATCGTGACCTATAGAATCTACAGTCTCGTTCCTTACGTCGTTTGTTAAGCAAACTTTGACACACAATCCATGCAATTTATATGATGATATCGAGTTCCGTTTCGAAGATAGATGCAGAAGCATCCAAGTCTACCAAAATACAAGGGTCAGCTTTGTCAAATCAATCACATGTCCATATGAGAGCAAATATATCGTGACCTATAGAATCTACAGTCTCGTTTCTTACGTCGTTTGTTAAGCAAACTTTGACACACAATCCATGCAATTTATATGATGATATCGAGTTCCGTATCGAAATTAGATGCAGAAGCATCCAAGTCTCCCGAAATACAAGGGTCAGTTTTGTCAAATCAATCACATGTCCATATGAGAGCAAATATATCGTGACCTATAGAATCTACAGTCTCGTTTCTTACGTCGTTTGTTAAGCAAACTTTGACACACAATCCATGCAATTTATATGATGATATCGAGTTCCGTATCGCAATTAGATGCAGAAGCATCCAAGTCTCACGAAACACAAGGGTCAGCTTTGTCAAATCAATCACATGTCCATATGAGAGCAAATATATCGTGACCTATAGAATCTACAGTCTCGTTTCTTACGTCGTTTGTTAAGCAAACTTTGACACACAATCCATGCAATTTATATGATTATATCGAGTTCCGTAGCGAAATTAGATGCAGAAGCATCCAAGTCTCACGAAATACAAGGGTCAGCTTTGTCAAATCAAACACATGTCCATATGAGAGCAACTATACCGTGACCTATAGAATCTACAGTCTTATATGATGATATCGAGTTCCGTATCGAAATTAGATGCAGAAGCATCCAAGTCTCAAGAAATACAAGGGTCAGCTTTGTCAAATCAATCACATGTCCATATGAGAGCAAATATATCGTGACCTATAGAATCTACAGTCTCGTTTCTTACTTCGTTTGTTAAGCAAACATTGACACACAATCCATGCAATTTATATGATGATATCGAGTTCCGTATCGAAATTAGATGCAGAAGCATCCAAGTCTCCCGAAATACAAGGGTCAGCTTTGTCAAATCAATCACATGTCCATATGAGAGCAAAAATATCGTGACCTATAGAATCTACAGTCTCGTTTCTTACGTCGTTTGTTAAGCAAACTTTGACACACAATCCATGCAATTTATATGATGATATCGTGTTCCGTATCGAAATTAGATGCAGAAGCATCCAAATCTCACGAAATACAAGGGTCAGCTTTGTCAAATCAATCACATGTCCATATGAGAGCAAATATATCGTCAGCTAAAGAATCTACAGTCTCGTTTCTTACGTCGTTTGTTAAGCAAACTTTGACACACAATCCATGCAATTTATATGATGATATCGAGTTCCGTATCGAAATTAGATGCAGAAGCATCCAAGTCTCACGAAATACAAGGGTCAGCTTTGTCAAATCAATCACATGTCCATATGAGAGCAAATATATCGTGACCTATATAATCTACAGTCTCGTTTCTTACGACGTTTGTTAAACAAACTTTGACACACAATCCATGCAATTTATATGATGATATCGAGTTCCGTATCGAAATTAGATGCAGAAGCATCCAAATCTCACGAAATACAAGGGTCAGCTTTGTCAAATCAATCACATGTCCATATGAGAGCAAATATATCGTGACCTATAGGATCTACAGTCTCGTTTCTTACGTCGTTTGTTAAGCAAACTTTGACACACAATCCATGCAATTTATATGATTATATCGAGTTCCGTATCGAAATTAGATGCAGAAGCATCCAAGTCTCACGAAATACAAGGGTCAGCTTTGTCAAATCAAACACATGTCCATATGAGAGCAACTATATCGTGACCTATAGAATCTACAGTCTCGTTTCTTACGTCGTTTGTTAAGCAAACTTTGACACACAATCCATGCAATTTATATGATGATATCGAGTTCCGTATCGAAATTAGATGCAGAAGCATCCAAGTCTCACGAAATACAAGGGTCAGCTTTGTCAAATCAAACACATGTCCATATGAGAGCAACTATATCGTGACCTATAGAATCTACAGTCTCGTTTCTTACGTCGTTTGTTAAGCAAACTTTGACACACAATCCATGCAATTTATATGATGATATCGAGTTCCGTATCGAAATTAGATGCAGAAGCATCCAAGTCTCCCGAAATACAAGGGTCAGCTTTGTCAAATCAATCACATGTCCATATGAGAGCAAATATATCGTGACCTATAGAATCTACAGTCTCGTTTCTTACGTCGTTTGTTAAGCAAACTTTGACACACAATCCATGCAATTTATATGATGATATCGAGTTCCGTATCGAAATTAGATGCAGAAGCATCCAAGTCTCACGAAATACAAGGGTCAGCTTTGTCAAATCAATCACATGTCCATATGAGAGCAAATATATCGTGACCTATAGAATCTACAGTCTCGTTTCTTACGTCGTTTGTTAAGCAAACTTTGACACACAATCCATGCAATTTATATGATTATATCGAGTTCCGTATCGAAATTAGATGCAGAAGCATCCAAGTCTCACGAAATACAAGGGTCAGCTTTGTCAAATCAAACACATGTCCATATGAGAGCAACTATATCGTGACCTATAGAATCTACAGTCTTATATGATGATATCGAGTTCCGTATCGAAATTAGATGCAGAAGCATCCAAGTCTCAAGAAATACAAGGGTCAGCTTTGTCAAATCAATCACATGTCCATATGAGAGCAAATATCGTGACCTATAGAATCTACAGTCTCGTTTCTTACGTCGTTTGTTAAGCAAACTTTGACACACAATCCATGCAATTTATATGATGATATCGAGTTCCGTATCGAAATTAGATGCAGAAGCATCCAAGTCTCACGAAATACAAGGGTCAGCTTTGTCAAATCAAACACATGTCCATATGAGAGCAACTATATCGTGACCTATAGAATCTACAGTCTCGTTTCTTACGTCGTTTGTTAAGCAAACTTTGACACACAATCCATGCAATTTATATGATGATATCGAGTTCCGTATCGAAATTAGATGCAGAAGCATCCAAGTCTCCCGAAATACAAGGGTCAGCTTTGTCAAATCAATCACATGTCCATATGAGAGCAAATATATCGTGACCTATAGAATCTACAGTCTCGTTTCTTACGTCGTTTGTTAAGCAAACTTTGACACACAATCCATGCAATTTATATGATGATATCGAGTTCCGTATCGAAATTAGATGCAGAAGCATCCAAGTCTCACGAAATACAAGGGTCAGCTTTGTCAAATCAATCACATGTCCATATGAGAGCAAATATATCGTGACCTATAGAATCTACAGTCTCGTTTCTTACGTCGTTTGTTAAGCAAACTTTGACACACAATCCATGCAATTTATATGATTATATCGAGTTCCGTATCGAAATTAGATGCAGAAGCATCCAAGTCTCACGAAATACAAGGGTCAGCTTTGTCAAATCAAACACATGTCCATATGAGAGCAACTATATCGTGACCTATAGAATCTACAGTCTTATATGATGATATCGAGTTCCGTATCGAAATTAGATGCAGAAGCATCCAAGTCTCAAGAAATACAAGGGTCAGCTTTGTCAAATCAATCACATGTCCATATGAGAGCAAATATATCGTGACCTATAGAATCTACAGTCTCGTTTCTTACTTCGTTTGTTAAGCAAACATTGACACACAATCCATGCAATTTATATGATGATATCGAGTTCCGTATCGAAATTAGATGCAGAAGCATCCAAGTCTCCCGAAATACAAGGGTCAGCTTTGTCAAATCAATCACATGTCCATATGAGAGCAAAAATATCGTGACCTATAGAATCTACAGTCTCGTTTCTTACGTCGTTTGTTAAGCAAACTTTGACACACAATCCATGCAATTTATATGATGATATCGTGTTCCGTATCGAAATTAGATGCAGAAGCATCCAAATCTCACGAAATACAAGGGTCAGCTTTGTCAAATCAATCACATGTCCATATGAGAGCAAATATATCGTCAGCTAAAGAATCTACAGTCTCGTTTCTTACGTCGTTTGTTAAGCAAACTTTGACACACAATCCATGCAATTTATATGATGATATCGAGTTCCGTATCGAAATTAGATGCAGAAGCATCCAAGTCTCACGAAATACAAGGGTCAGCTTGTCAAATCAATCACATGTCCATATGAGCAAATATATCGTGACCTATATAATCTACAGTCTCGTTTCTTACGACGTTTGTTAAGCAAACTTTGACACACAATCCATGCAATTTATATGATGATATCGAGTTCCGTATCGAAATTAGATGCAGAAGCATCCAAATCTCACGAAATACAAGGGTCAGCTTTGTCAAATCAATCACATGTCCATATGAGAGCAAATATATCGTGACCTATAGGATCTACAGTCTCGTTTCTTACGTCGTTTGTTAAGCAAACTTTGACACACAATCCATGCAATTTATATGATTATATCGAGTTCCGTATCGAAATTAGATGCAGAAGCATCCAAGTCTCACGAAATACAAGGGTCAGCTTTGTCAAATCAAACACATGTCCATATGAGAGCAACTATGTCGTGACCTATAAAATCTACAGTCTCGTTTCTTACGTCGTTTGTTAAGCAAACTTTGACACACAATCCATGCAATTTATATGATGATATCGAGTTCCGTATCGAAATTAGATGCAGAAGCATCCAAGTCTCAAGAAATACAAGGGTCAGCTTTGTCAAATCAATCACATGTCCATATGAGAGCAAATATATCGTGACCTATAGAATCTACAGTCTCGTTTCTTACTTCGTTTGTTAAGCAAACATTGACACACAATCCATGCAATTTATATGATGATATCGAGTTCCGTATCGAAATTAGATGCAGAAGCATCCAAGTCTCCCGAAATACAAGGGTCAGCTTTGTCAAATCAATCACATGTCCATATGAGAGCAAATATATCGTGACCTATAGAATCTACCGTCTCGTTTCTTACGTCGTTTGTTAAGCAAACTTTGACACACAATCCATGCAATTTATATGATGATATCGTGTTCCGTATCGAAATTAGATGCAGAAGCATCCAAATCTCACGAAATACAAGGGTCAGCTTTGTCAAATCAATCACATGTCCATATGAGAGCAAATATATCGTCAGCTAAAGAATCTACAGTCTCGTTTCTTACGTCGTTTGTTAAGCAAACTTTGACACACAATCCATGCAATTTATATGATGATATCGAGTTCCGTATCGAAATTAGATGCAGAAGCATCCAAGTCTCACGAAATACAAGGGTCAGCTTTGTCAAATCAATCACATGTCCATATGAGAGCAAATATATCGTGACCTATAGAATCTACAGTCTCGTTTCTTACGACGTTTGTTAAGCAAACTTTGACACACAATCCATGCAATTTATATGATGATATCGAGTTCCGTATCGAAATTAGATGCAGAAGCATCCAAATCTCACGAAATACAAGGGTCAGCTTTGTCAAATCAATCACATGTCCATATGAGAGCAAATATATCGTGACCTATAGGATCTACAGTCTCGTTTCTTACGTCGTTTGTTAAGCAAACTTTGACACACAATCCATGCAATTTATATGATTATATCGAGTTCCGTATCGAAATTAGATGCAGAAGCATCCAAGTCTCACGAAATACAAGGGTCAGCTTTGTCAAATCAAACACATGTCCATATGAGAGCAACTATGTCGTGACCTATAAAATCTACAGTCTCGTTTCTTACGTCGTTTGTTAAGCAAACTTTGACACAATCCATGCAATTTATATGATGATATCGAGTTCCGTATCGAAATTAGATGCAGAAGCATCCAAGTCTCAAGAAATACAAGGGTCAGCTTTGTCAAATCAATCACATGTCCATATGAGAGCAAATATATCGTGACCTATAGAATCTACAGTCTCGTTTCTTACTTCGTTTGTTAAGCAAACATTGACACACAATCCATGCAATTTATATGATGATATCGAGTTCCGTATCGAAATTAGATGCAGAAGCATCCAAGTCTCCCGAAATACAAGGGTCAGCTTTGTCAAATCAATCACATGTCCATATGAGAGCAAATATATCGTGACCTATAGAATCTACAGTCTCGTTTCTTACGTCGTTTGTTAAGCAAACTTTGACACACAATCCATGCAATTTATATGATGATATCGTGTTCCGTATCGAAATTGGAGCAGAAGCATCCAAATCTCACGAAATACAAGGGTCAGCTTTGTCAAATCAATCACATGTCCATATGAGAGCAAATATATCGTCAGCTAAAGAATCTACAGTCTCGTTTCTTACGTCGTTTGTTAAGCAAACTTTGACACACAATCCATGCAATTTATATGATGATATCGAGTTCCGTATCGAAATTAGATGCAGAAGCATCCAAGTCTCACGAAATACAAGGGTCAGCTTTGTCAAATCAATCACATGTCCATATGAGAGCAAATATATCGTGACCTATAGAATCTACAGTCTCGTTTCTTACGACGTTTGTTAAGCAAAATTTGACACACAATCCATGCAATTTATATGATGATATCGAGTTCCGTATCGAAATTAGATGCAGAAGCATCCAAATCTCACGAAATACAAGGGTCAGCTTTGTCAAATCAATCACATGTCCATATGAGAGCAAATATATCGTGACCTATAGAATCTACAGTCTCGTTTCTTACGTCGTTTGTTAAGCAAACTTTGACACACAATCCATGCAATTTATATGATGATATCGTGTTCCGTATCGAAATTAGATGCAGAAGCATCCAAGTCTCACGAAATACAAGGGTCAGCTTTGTCAAATCAAACACATGTCCATATGAGAGCAAATATATCGTGACCTATAGAATCTACAGTCTCGTTTATTACGTCGTTTGTTAAGCAAACTTTGACACACAATCCATGCAATTTATATGATGATATCGAGTTCCGTATCGAAATTAGATGCAGAAGCATCCAAGTCTAACGAAATACAAGGGTCAGCTTTGTCAAATCAAACACATGTCCATATGAGAGCAAATATATCGTGACCTATAGAATCTACAGTCTCGTTTCTTACGACATTTGTTAAGCAAACTTTGACACACAATCCATGCAATTTATATGATGATATCGAGTTCCGTATCGAAGATAGATGCAGAAGCATCCAAGTCTCCCGAAATACAAGGGTCAGCATTGTCAAATCAATCACATGTCCATATGAGAGCAAATATATCGTGACCTATAGAATCTACAGTCTTATATGATGATATCGAGTTCCGTATCGAAATTAGATGCAGAAGCATCCAAGTCTCAAGAAATACAAGGGTCAGCTTTGTCAAATCAATCACATGTCCATATGAGAGCAAATATATCGTGACCTATAGAATCTACAGTCTCGTTTCTTACTTCGTTTGTTAAGCAAACATTGACACACAATCCATGCAATTTATATGATGATATCGAGTTCCGTATCGAAATTAGATGCAGAAGCATCCAAGTCTCCCGAAATACAAGGGTCAGCTTTGTCAAATCAATCACATGTCCATATGAGAGCAAAAATATCGTGACCTATAGAATCTACAGTCTCGTTTCTTACGTCGTTTGTTAAGCAAACTTTGACACACAATCCATGCAATTTATATGATGATATCGTGTTCCGTATCGAAATTAGATGCAGAAGCATCCAAATCTCACGAAATACAAGGGTCAGCTTTGTCAAATCAATCACATGTCCATATGAGAGCAAATATATCGTCAGCTAAAGAATCTACAGTCTCGTTTCTTACGTCGTTTGTTAAGCAAACTTTGACACACAATCCATGCAATTTATATGATGATATCGAGTTCCGTATCGAAATTAGATGCAGAAGCATCCAAGTCTCACGAAATACAAGGGTCAGCTTTGTCAAATCAATCACATGTCCATATGAGAGCAAATATATCGTGACCTATATAATCTACAGTCTCGTTTCTTACGACGTTTGTTAAGCAAACTTTGACACACAATCCATGCAATTTATATGATGATATCGAGTTCCGTATCGAAATTAGATGCAGAAGCATCCAAATCTCACGAAATACAAGGGTCAGCTTTGTCAAATCAATCACATGTCCATATGAGAGCAAATATATCGTGACCTATAGGATCTACAGTCTCGTTTCTTACGTCGTTTGTTAAGCAAACTTTGACACACAATCCATGCAATTTATATGATTATATCGAGTTCCGTATCGAAATTAGATGCAGAAGCATCCAAGTCTCACGAAATACAAGGGTCAGCTTTGTCAAATCAAACACATGTCCATATGAGAGCAACTATGTCGTGACCTATAAAATCTACAGTCTCGTTTCTTACGTCGTTTGTTAAGCAAACTTTGACACACAATCCATGCAATTTATATGATGATATCGAGTTCCGTATCGAAATTAGATGCAGAAGCATCCAAGTCTCAAGAAATACAAGGGTCAGCTTTGTCAAATCAATCACATGTCCATATGAGAGCAAATATATCGTGACCTATAGAATCTACAGTCTCGTTTCTTACTTCGTTTGTTAAGCAAACATTGACACACAATCCATGCAATTTATATGATGATATCGAGTTCCGTATCGAAATTAGATGCAGAAGCATCCAAGTCTCCCGAAATACAAGGGTCAGCTTTGTCAAATCAATCACATGTCCATATGAGAGCAAATATATCGTGACCTATAGAATCTACAGTCTCGTTTCTTACGTCGTTTGTTAAGCAAACTTTGACACACAATCCATGCAATTTATATGATGATATCGTGTTCCGTATCGAAATTAGATGCAGAAGCATCCAAATCTCACGAAATACAAGGGTCAGCTTTGTCAAATCAATCACATGTCCATATGAGAGCAAATATATCGTCAGCTAAAGAATCTACAGTCTCGTTTCTTACGTCGTTTGTTAAGCAAACTTTGACACACAATCCATGCAATTTATATGATGATATCGAGTTCCGTATCGAAATTAGATGCAGAAGCATCCAAGTCTCACGAAATACAAGGGTCAGCTTTGTCAAATCAATCACATGTCCATATGAGAGCAAATATATCGTGACCTATAGAATCTACAGTCTCGTTTCTTACGACGTTTGTTAAGCAAACTTTGACACACAATCCATGCAATTTATATGATGATATCGAGTTCCGTATCGAAATTAGATGCAGAAGCATCCAAATCTCACGAAATACAAGGGTCAGCTTTGTCAAATCAATCACATGTCCATATGAGAGCAAATATATCGTGACCTATAGAATCTACAGTCTCGTTTCTTACGTCGTTTGTTAAGCAAACTTTGACACACAATCCATGCAATTTATATGATGATATCGTGTTCCGTATCGAAATTAGATGCAGAAGCATCCAAGTCTCACGAAATACAAGGGTCAGCTTTGTCAAATCAAACACATGTCCATATGAGAGCAAATATATCGTGACCTATAGAATCTACAGTCTCGTTTATTACGTCGTTTGTTAAGCAAACTTTGACACACAATCCATGCAATTTATATGATGATATCGAGTTCCGTATCGAAATTAGATGCAGAAGCATCCAAGTCTAACGAAATACAAGGGTCAGCTTTGTCAAATCAAACACATGTCCATATGAGAGCAAATATATCGTGACCTATAGAATCTACAGTCTCGTTTCTTACGACATTTGTTAAGCAAACTTTGACACACAATCCATGCAATTTATATGATGATATCGAGTTCCGTATCGAAGATAGATGCAGAAGCATCCAAGTCTCCCGAAATACAAGGGTCAGCATTGTCAAATCAATCACATGTCCATATGAGAGCAAATATATCGTGACCTATAGAATCTACAGTCTCGTTTCTTACGTCGTTTGTTAAGCAAACTTTGACACACAATCCATGCAATTTATATGATGATATCGTGTTCCGTATCGAAATTAGATGCAGAAGCATCCAAATCTCACGAAATACAAGGGTCAGCTTTGTCAAATCAATCACATGTCCATATGAGAGCAAATATATCGTCAGCTAAAGAATCTACAGTCTCGTTTCTTACGTCGTTTGTTAAGCAAACTTTGACACACAATCCATGCAATTTATATGATGATATCGAGTTCCGTATCGAAATTAGATGCAGAAGCATCCAAGTCTCACGAAATACAAGGGTCAGCTTTGTCAAATCAATCACATGTCCATATGAGAGCAAATATATCGTGACCTATATAATCTACAGTCTCGTTTCTTACGACGTTTGTTAAGCAAACTTTGACACACAATCCATGCAATTTATATGATGATATCGAGTTCCGTATCGAAATTAGATGCAGAAGCATCCAAATCTCACGAAATACAAGGGTCAGCTTTGTCAAATCAATCACATGTCCATATGAGAGCAAATATATCGTGACCTATAGGATCTACAGTCTCGTTTCTTACGTCGTTTGTTAAGCAAACTTTGACACACAATCCATGCAATTTATATGATTATATCGAGTTCCGTATCGAAATTAGATGCAGAAGCATCCAAGTCTCACGAAATACAAGGGTCAGCTTTGTCAAATCAAACACATGTCCATATGAGAGCAACTATATCGTGACCTATAAAATCTACAGTCTCGTTTCTTACGTCGTTTGTTAAGCAAACTTTGACACACAATCCATGCAATTTATATGATGATATCGAGTTCCGTATCGAAATTAGATGCAGAAGCATCCAAGTCTCAAGAAATACAAGGGTCAGCTTTGTCAAATCAATCACATGTCCATATGAGAGCAAATATATCGTGACCTATAGAATCTACAGTCTCGTTTCTTACTTCGTTTGTTAAGCAAACATTGACACACAATCCATGCAATTTATATGATGATATCGAGTTCCGTATCGAAATTAGATGCAGAAGCATCCAAGTCTCCCGAAATACAAGGGTCAGCTTTGTCAAATCAATCACATGTCCATATGAGAGCAAATATATCGTGACCTATAGAATCTACAGTCTCGTTTCTTACGTCGTTTGTTAAGCAAACTTTGACACACAATCCATGCAAATTATATGATGATATCGTGTTCCGTATCGAAATTAGATGCAGAAGCATCCAAATCTCACGAAATACAAGGGTCAGCTTTGTCAAATCAATCACATGTCCATATGAGAGCAACTATATCGTCAGCTAAAGAATCTACAGTCTCGTTTCTTACGTCGTTTGTTAAGCAAACTTTGACACACAATCCATGCAATTTATATGATGATATCGAGTTCCGTATCGAAATTAGATGCAGAAGCATCCAAGTCTCACGAAATACAAGGGTCAGCTTTGTCAAATCAATCACATGTCCATATGAGAGCAAATATATCGTGACCTATAGAATCTACAGTCTCGTTTCTTACGACGTTTGTTAAGCAAACTTTGACACACAATCCATGCAATTTATATGATGATATCGAGTTCCGTATCGAAATTAGATGCAGAAGCATCCAAATCTCACGAAATACAAGGGTCAGCTTTGTCAAATCAATCACATGTCCATATGAGAGCAAATATATCGTGACCTATAGAATCTACAGTCTCGTTTCTTACGTCGTTTGTTAAGCAAACTTTGACACACAATCCATGCAATTTATATGATGATATCGTGTTCCGTATCGAAATTAGATGCAGAAGCATCCAAGTCTCACGAAATACAAGGGTCAGCTTTGTCAAATCAAACACATGTCCATATGAGAGCAAATATATCGTGACCTATAGAATCTACAGTCTCGTTTATTACGTCGTTTGTTAAGCAAACTTTGACACACAATCCATGCAATTTATATGATGATATCGAGTTCCGTATCGAAATTAGATGCAGAAGCATCCAAGTCTAACGAAATACAAGGGTCAGCTTTGTCAAATCAAACACATGTCCATATGAGAGCAAATATATCGTGACCTATAGAATCTACAGTCTCGTTTCTTACGACATTTGTTAAGCAAACTTTGACACACAATCCATGCAATTTATATGATGATATCGAGTTCCGTATCGAAGATAGATGCAGAAGCATCCAAGTCTCCCGAAATACAAGGGTCAGCATTGTCAAATCAATCACATGTCCATATGAGAGCAAATATATCGTGACCTATAGAATCTACAGTCTCGTTTCTTACGTCGTTTGTTAAGCAAACTTTGACACACAATCCATGCAATTTATATGATGATATCGTGTTCCGTATCGAAATTAGATGCAGAAGCATCCAAGTCTCACGAAATACAAGGGTCAGCTTTGTCAAATCAATCACATGTCCATATGAGAGCAAATATATCGTGACCTATAGAATCTACAGTCTCGTTTCTTACGTCGTTTGTTAAGCAAACTTTGACACACAATCCATGCAATTTATATGATGATATCGAGTTCCGTATCGAAATTAGATGCAGAAGCATCCAAGTCTCACGAAATACAAGGGTCAGCTTTGTCAAATCAATCACATGTCCATATGAGAGCAAATATATCGTGACCTATAGAATCTACAGTCTCGTTTCTTACGTCATTTGTTAAGCAAACTTTGACACACAATCCATGCAATTTATATGATGATGTCGTGTTCCGTATCGAAATTAGATGCAGAAGCATCCAAGTCTCACGAAATACAAGGGTCAGCTTTGTCAAATCAATCACATGTCCATATGAGAGCAAATATATCGTGACCTATAGAATCTACAGTCTCGTTTCTTACGTCGTTTGTTAAGCAAACTTTGACACACAATCCATGCAATTTATATGATGATATCGAGTTCCGTATCGAAATTAGATGCAGAAGCATCCAAGTCTCACGAAATACAAGGGTCAGCTTTGTCAAATCAATCACATGTCCATATGAGAGCAAATATATCGTGACCTATAGAATCTACAGTCTCGTTCCTTACGACGTTTGTTAAGCAAACATTGAAACACAATCCATGCAATTTATATGATGATGTCGAGTTCCGTATCGAAATTAGATGCAGAAGCATCCAAGTATCACGAAATACAAGGGTCAGCTTTGTCAAATCAATCACATGTCCATATGAGAGCAAATATATCGTGACCTATAGAATCTACAGTCTCGTTTCTTACGACGTTTGTTAAGCAAACTTTGACACACAATCCATGCAATTTATATGATGATATCGTGTTCCGTATCGAAATTAGATGCAGAAGCATCCAAGTCTTACGAAATACAAGGGTCAGCTTTGTCAAATCAATCACATGTCCATATGAGAGCAAATATATCGTCAGCTAAAGAATCTACAGTCTCGTTTCTTACGTCGTTTGTTAAGCAAACTTTGACACACAATCCATGCAATTTATATGATGATGTCGAGTTCCGTATCGAAATTAGATGCAGAAGCATCCAAGTCTAACGAAATACAAGGGTCAGCTTTGTCAAATCAATCACATGTCCATATGAGAGCAAATATATCGTGACCTATAATATCTACAGTCTCGTTTCTTATGTCGTTTGTTAAGCAAACTTTGACACACAATCCATGCAATTTATATGATGATGTCGAGTTCCGTATCGAAATTAGATGCAGAAGCATCCAAGTCTCACGAAATACAAGGGTCAGCTTTGTCAAATCAATCACATGTCCATATGAGAGCAAATATATCGTCAGCTAAAGAATCTACAGTCTCGGTTCTTACGTCGTTTGTTAAGCAAACTTTGACACACAATCCATGCAATTTATATGATGATATCGTGTTCCGTATCGAAATTAGATGCAGAAGCATCCAAATCTCACGAAATACAAGGGTCAGCTTTGTCAAATCAATCACATGTCCATATGAGAGTAAATATATCGTGACCTATAGAATCTACAGTCTCGTTTCTTACGTCGTTTGTTAAGCAAACTTTGACACACAATCCATGCAATTTATATGATGATGTCGAGTTCCGTATCGAAATTAGATGCAGAAGCATTCAAGTCTCACGAAATACAAGGGTCAGCTTTGTCAAATCAATCACATGTCCATATGAGAGCAAATATATCGTGACCTATAGAATCTACAGTCTCGTTTCTTACGTCGTTTGTTAAGCAAACTTTGACACCCCATTCATGCAATTTATATGATGATGTCGAGTTCCGTATCGAAGATAGATGCAGAAGCATCCAAGTCTTACGAAATACAAGGGTCAGCTTTGTCAAATCAATCACATGTCCATATGAGAGCAAATATATCGTGACCTATAGAATCTACAGTCTCGTTCCTTACGTCGTTTGTTAAGCAAACTTTGACACACAATCCATGCAATTTATATGATGATGTCGAGTTCCGTATCGAAATTAGATGCAGAAGCATCCAAGTCTTACGAAATACAAGGGTCAGCTTTGTCAAATCAATCACATGTCCATATGAGAGCAAATATATCGTGACCTATAGAATCTACAGTCTCGTTCCTTACGTCGTTTGTTAAGCAAACTTTGACACACAATCCATGCAATTTATATGATGATGTCGAGTTCCGTATCGAAATTAGATGCAGAAGCATCCAAGTCTCACGAAATACAAGGGTCAGCTTTGTCAAATCAATCACATGTCCATATGAGAGCAAATATGTCGTGACCTATAGAATCTACAGTCTCGTTTCTTACGTCGTTTGTTAAGCAAACTTTGACACACAATCCATGCAATTTATATGATGATATCGAGTTCCGTATCGAAATTAGATGCAGAAGCATCCAAGTCTTACGAAATACAAGGGTCAGCTTTGTCAAATCAATCACATGTCCATATGAGAGCAAATATATCGTGACCTATAGAATCTACAGTCTCGTTTCTTACGTCGTTTGTAAAGCAAACTTTGACACACAATCCATGCAATTTACATGATAATGTCGAGTTCCGTATCGAAATTAAATGCAGAAGCATCCAAGTCTCCCGAAATACAAGGGTCAGCTTTGTCAAATCAATCACATGTCCATATGAGAGCAAATATATCGTGACCTATAATATCTACAGTCTCGTTTCTTACGTCGTTTGTTAAGCAAACTTTGACACACAATCCATGCAATTTATATGATGATATTGAGTTCCGTATCGAAATTAGATGCAGAAGCATCCAAGTCTTACGAAATACAAGGGTCAGCTTTGTCAAATCAATCACATGTCCATATGAGAGCAAATATATCGTCAGCTAAAGAATCTACAGTCTCGTTTCTTACGTCGTTTGTTAAGCAAACTTTGACACACAATCCATGCAATTTATATGATGATATCGTGTTCCGTATCGAAATTAGATGCAGAAGCATCCAAGTCTCACGAAATACAAGGGTCAGCTTTGTCAAATCAATCACATGTCCATATGAGAGCAAATATATCGTGACCTATATAATCTACAGTCTCGTTTCTTACGTCGCTTGTTAAGCAAACTTTGACACACAATCCATGCAATTTATATGATGATATCGAGTTCCGTTTCGAAGATAGATGCAGAAGCATCCAAGTCTCACGAAATACAAGGGTCAGCTTTGTCAAATCAATCACATGTCCATACGAGAGCAAATATATCGTGACCTATAATATCTACAGTCTCGTTTCTTACGTCGTTTGTTAAGCAAACTTTGACACACAATCCATGCAATTTATATGATGATATCGAGTTCCGTATCGAAATTAGATGCAGAAGCATCCAAGTCTCCCGAAATACAAGGGTCAGCTTTGTCAAATCAATCACATGTCCATATGAGAGCAAATATATCGTCAGCTAAAGAATCTACAGTCTCGTTTCTTACGTCGTTTGTTAAGCAAACTTTGACACACAATCCATGCAATTTATATGATGATATCGAGTTCCGTATCGAAATTAGATGCAGAAGCATCCAAATCTCACGAAATACAAGGGTCAGCTTTGTCAAATCAATCACATGTCCATATGAGAGCAAATATATCGTGACCTATAGAATCTACAGTCTCGTTTCTTACGTCGTTTGTTAAGCAAACTTTGACACACAATCCATGCAATTTATATGATGATATCGAGTTCCGTATCGAAATTAGATGCAGAAGCATCCAAGTCTCACGAAATACAAGGGTCAGCTTTGTCAAATCAATCACATGTCCATATGAGAGCAAATACATATATCGTCAGCTAAAGAATCTACAGTCTCGTTTCTTACGTCGTTTGTTAAGCAAACTTTGACAAACAATCCATTCAATTAATATGATGATATCGTGTTCCGTATCGAAATTAGATGCAGAAGCATCCAAGTCTCACGAAATACAAGGGTCAGCTTTGTCAAATCAATCACATGTCCATATGAGAGCAAATATATCGTGACCTATAGAATCTACAGTCTCGTTTCTTACGTCGTTTGTTAAGCAAACTTTGACACACAATCCATGCAATTTATATGATGATGTCGAGTTCCGTATCGAAATTAGATGCAGAAGCATCCAAGTCTCACGAAATACAAGGGTCAGCTTTGTCAAATCAATCACATGTCCATATGAGAGCAAATATATCGCGACCTATAGAATCTACAGTCTCGTTTCTTACGTCGTTTGGTAAGCAAACTTTGACACACAATCCATGCAATTTATATGATGATATCGAGTTCCGTATCGAAATTAGATGCAGAAGCATCCAAGTCTCAAGAAATACAAGGGTCAGCTTTGTCAAATTAAACACATGTCCATATGAGAGCAAATATATCGTGACCTATAGAATCTACAGTCTCGTTTCTTACGTCGTTTGTTAAGCAAACTTTGACACACAATCCATGCAATTTATATGATGATGTCGTGTTCCGTACCGAAATTAGATGCAGAAGCATCCAAGTCTCACGAAATACAAGGGTCAGCTTTGTCAAATCAATCACATGTCCATATGAGAGCAAATATATCGTGACCTATAGAATCTACAGTCTCGTTCCTTACGTCGTTTGTTAAGCAAACTTTGACACACAATCCATGCAATTTATATGATGATGTCGAGTTCCGTATCGAAATTAGATGCAGAAGCATCCAAGTCTTACGAAATACAAGGGTCAGCTTTGTCAAATCAATCACATGTCCATATGAGAGCAAATATATCGTGACCTATAGAATCTACAGTCTCGTTTCTTACGATGTTTGTTAAGCAAACTTTGACACACAATCCATGCAATTTATATGATGATATCGAGTTCCGTTTCGAAGATAGATGCAGAAGCATCCAAGTCTCACGAAATACAAGGGTCAGCTTTGTCAAATCAATTACATGTCCATATGAGAGCAAATATATCGTCACCTATAGAATCTACAGTCTCGTTTCTTACGTCGTTTGGTAAGCAAACTTTGACACACAATCCATGCAATGTATATGATGATGTCGAGTTCCGTTTCGAAGATAGATGCAGAAGCATCCAAGTCTCCCGAAATACAAGGGTCAGCATTGTCAAATCAATCACATGTCCATATGAGAGCAAATATATCGTGACCTATAGAATCTACAGTCTCTTTCCTACGTCGCTTGTTAAGCAAACTTTGACACACAATCCATGCAATTTATATGATGATATCGAGTTCCGTTTCGAAGATAGATGCAGAAGCATCCAAGTCTCACGAAATACAAGGGTCAGCTTTGTCAAATCAATCATATGTCCATACGAGAGCAAACATATCGTGACCTATAATATCTACAGTCTCGTTTCTTACGTCGTTTGTTAAGCAAACTTTGACATACAATCCATGCAATTTATATGATGATATCGAGTTCCGTATCGAAATTAGATGCAGAAGCATCCAAGTCTCACGAAATACAAGGGTCAGCTTTGTCAAATCAATCACATGTCCATATGAGAGCAAATATATCGTCAGCTAAAGAATCTACAGTCTCGTTTCTTACGTCGTTTGTTAAGCAAACTTTGACACACAATCCATGCAATTTATATGATGATATCGTGTTCCGTATCGAAATTAGATGCAGAAGCATCCAAGTCTCACGAAATACAAGGGTCAGCTTTGTCAAATCAATCACATGTCCATATGAGAGCAAATATATCGTCAGCTAAAGAATCTACAGTCTCGTTTCTTACGTCGTTTGTTAAGCAAACTTTGACACACAATCCATGCAATTTATATGATGATATCGAGTTCCGTATCGAAATTAGATGCAGAAGCATCCAAGTCTCACGAAATACAAGGGTCAGCATTGTCAAATCAATCACATGTCCATATGAGAGCAAATATATCGTGACCTATAGAATCTACAGTCTCGTTTCTTACGTCGTTTGTTAAGCAAACTTTGACACACAATCCATGCAATTTATATGATGATATCGAGTTCCGTATCGAAATTATATGCAGAAGCATCCAAGTCTCACGAAATACAAGGGTCAGCTTTGTCAAATCAATCACATGTCCATATGAGAGCAAATATATCGTGACCTATAGAATCTACAGTCTCGTTTCTTACGTCGTTTGTTAAGCAAACTTTGACACACAATCCATGCAATTTATATGATGATATCGAGTTCCGTATCGAAATTAGATGCAGAAGCATCCAAGTCTCACGAAATACATGGGTCAGCTTTGTCAAATCAATCACATGTCCATATGAGAGCAAATATATCGTGACCTATAGAATCTACAGTCTCGTTCCTTACGTCGTTTGTTAAGCAAACTTTGACACACAATCCATGCAATTTATATGATGATATCGAGTTCCGTATCGAAAGTAGATGCAGAAGCATCCAAGTGTCACGAAATACAAGGGTCAGCTTTGTCAAATCAATCACATGTCCATATGAGAGCAAATATATCGTGACCTTTAATATCTACAGTCTCGTTTCTTACGTCGTTTGTTAAGCAAACTTTGACACACAATCCATGCAATTTATATGATGATATCGAGTTCCGTATCGAAATTAGATGCAGAAGCATCCAAGTCTTACGAAATACAAGGGTCAGTCACATGTCCATATGAGAGCAAATATATCGTGACCCATAGAATCTACAGTCTCGTTTCTTACGTCGTTTGGTAAGCAAACTTTGACACACAATCCATGCAATTTATATGATGATGTCGAGTTCCGTATCGAAATTAGATGCAGGAGCATCCAAGTCTCCCGAAATACAAGGGTCAGCTTTGTCAAATCAATCACATGTCCATATGAGAGCAAATATATCGTGACCTATAGAATCTACAGTCTCGTTTCTTACGTCGTTTGTTAAGCAAACTTTGACACACAATCCATGCAGTTTATATGATGATGTCGAGTTCCGTATCGAAATTAGATGCAGAAGCATCCAAGTCTCACGAAATACAAGGGTCAGCTTTGTCAAATCAATCACATGTCCATATGAGAGCAAATATATCGTCAGCTAAAGAATCTACAGTCTCGTTTCTTACGACGTTTGTTAAGCAAACTTTGACACACAATCCATGCAATTTATATGATGATGTCGAGTTCCGTTTCGAAGATAGATGCAGAAGCATCCAAGTCTCACGAAATACAATGGTCAGCTTTGTCAAATCAATCACATGTCCATATGAGAGCAAATATATCGTGACCTATAGAATCTACAGTCTCGTTTCTTACGTCGTTTGTTAAGCAAACTTTGACACACAATCCATGCAATTTATATGATGATATCGAGTTCCGTATCGAAATTAGATGCAGAAGCATCCAAGTCTCACGAAATACAAGGGTCAGCTTTGTCAAATCAATCACATGTCCATATGAGAGCAAATATATCGTCAGCTAAAGAATCTACAGTCTCGTTTCTTACGTCGTTTGTTAAGCAAACTTTGACACACAATCCATGCAATTTATATGATGATATCGAGTTCCGTATCGAAATTAGATGCAGAAGCATCCAAGTCTCACAAAATACAAGGGTCAGTTTTGTCAAATCAATCACATGTCCATATGAGAGCAAATATATCGTGACCTATAGAATCTACAGTCTCGTTTCTTACGTCGTTTGTTAAGCAAACTTTGACACACGATCCATGCAATTTATATGATGATATCGAGTTCCGTATCGAAATTAGATGCAGAAGCATCCAAGTCTTACGAAATACAAGGGTCAGCTTTGTCAAATCAATCACATGTCCATATGAGAGCAAATATATCGTGACCTATAGAATCTACAGTCTCGTTTCTTACGTCGTTTGTTAAGCAAACTTTGACACACAATCCATGCAATTTATATGATGATATCGTGTTCCGTATCGAAATTAGATGCAGAAGCATCCAAGTCTCACGAAATACAAGGGTCAGCTTTGTCAAATCAATCACATGTCCATATGAGAGCAAATATATCGTGACCTATAGAATCTACAGTCTCGTTTCTTACGTCGTTTGGTAAGCAAACTTTGACACACAATCCATGAAATTTATATGATGATATCGAGTTCCGTTTCGAAGATAGATGCAGAAGCATCCAAGTCTTACGAAATACAAGGGTCAGCTTTGTCAAATCAATCACATGTCCATATGAGAGCAAATATATCGTGACCTATAGAATCTACAGTCTCGTTTCTTACGTCGTTTGTTAAGCAAACTTTGACACACAATCCATGCAATTTATATGATGATATCGAGTTCCGTATCGAAATTAGATGCAGAAGCATCCAAGTCTCAAGAAATACAAGGGTCAGCTTTGTCAAATCAATCACATGTCCATATGAGAGCAAATATATCGTGACCTATAGAATCTACAGTCTCGTTTCTTACGTCGATTGTTAAGCAAACTTTGACACACAATCCATGCAATTTATATGATGATATCGTGTTCCGTATCGAAATTAGATGCAGAAGCATCCAAGTCTTACGAAATACAAGGGTCAGCATTGTCAAATCAATCACATGTCCATATGAGAGCAAATATATCGTGACCTATAAAATCTACAGTCTCGTTTCTTACGTCGTTTGGTAAGCAAACTTT
This sequence comes from Musca autumnalis, assembly GCF_047663935.1. NCBI lineage: Eukaryota > Metazoa > Arthropoda > Insecta > Diptera > Muscidae > Musca > Musca autumnalis. The sequence goes on from NW_027411669.1 coordinate 212,734, forward strand.
GACACACAATGCATGCAATTTATATGATGATATCGAGTTCCGTATCGAAATTAGATGCAGAAGCATCCAAGTCTCACGAAATACAAGGGTCAGCTTTGTCAAATCAATCACATGTCCATATGAGAGCAAATATATCGTGACCTATAGAATCTACAGTCTCGTTTCTTACGTCGTTTGTTAAGCAAACTTTGACACACAATCCATGCAATTTATATGATGATGTCGAGTTCCGTTTCGAAGATAGATGCAGAAGCATCCAAGTCTCACGAAATACAAGGGTCAGCTTTGTCAAATCAAACACATGTCCATATGAGAGCAAATATATCGTGACCTATAGAATCTACAGTCTCGTTTCTTACGTCGTTTGTTAAGCAAACTTTGACACACAATCCATGCAATTTATATGATGATATCGAGTTCCGTATCGAAATTAGATGCAGAAGCATCCAAGTCTTACGAAATACAAGGGTCAGCATTGTCAAATCAATCACATGTCCATATGAGAGCAAATATATCGTGACCTATAGAATCTACAGTCTCGTTTCTTACGTCGTTTGTAAAGCAAACTTTGACACACAATCCATGCAATTTATATGATGATATCGTGTTCCGTATCGAAATTAGATGCAGAAGCATCCAAATCTCACGAAATACAAGGGTCAGCATTGTCAAATCAAACACATGTCCATATGAGAGCAAATATATCGTCAGCTATAGAATCTACAGTCTCGTTTCTTACGTCGTTTGTTAAGCAAACTTTGACACACAATCCATGCAATTTATATGATGATATCGTGTTCCGTATCGAAATTAGATGCAGAAGCATCCAAGTCTCACGAAATACAAGGGTCAGCTTTGTCAAATCAATCACATGTCCATATGAGAGCAAATATTTATTTATTTTTATTTTATTTATTTATTTCAGTCTTTAGAACATAAATTCCTTACAGACTATGATAACAAAGTTAAATTTAATTAAATACAGTAATAAAATACAATTTAAAGTTCTCTTTCGAAATGCAAAACTCTAAATGTTGATTATATTTCCGTTGGTAGTTCATACTAATCTCATTAATATAATAAAAAGCACGCGTTAAGGGACTATGTCGAGCATAATTTGTTCGATGCATTGGTATATTAAAAACGTCAACGTACCTCATTTGCCGCGGAGGAGCATACATTGGTATCAATGATAATAATTCAGAAGAATTAATCTTATTATTCAATAAATCAAAAATGAACAAAGCCGATTGAATTTTCCGTCTATGCTCAAGGGTTTGCAAGCCAAGCAACAGACATTTTGACATGTAAGTGGAGGAACCAACGAACTGAAATGATCTTAAAGCATATTTGACAAATACTCGCTGAACTCTCTCAATACGAGAAATATGGTTTTTACTATGTGGATTCCATATTATTGAGGCATATTCAATTTTAGATCTGACATACGCCGTGAAAATTACTTTCAGGGTATGAGGATCTGTAAAATCTTTACCGTTTCGCTTTATGAAAGCTAGCATTTTATATGTTTTAGGGAGTATGTAATCAATGTGGGGTAAAAATGTCATTGCTGAATCAAAGATGACCCCGAGATCACGAATTGAAGTGACAGTTGTAATTGCATTCTCACCCAATGTAAAAGAGCAATGAATAGGATGACGTAATTTATTATAAGATAAATGAAAGCATTTGGACACATTTAATGGTAATTTATTTTTCCGACACCAATCATAGAAATTATTCAAGTCTGATTGAATATAAACAGCGTCAAGTACAGAATTTACTTTTGAGAAAATCTTAAGATCATCCGCATAAAGTAAAAACTTTGACCTGTGAAAACATATTGAAACATCATTAATGAATAAATTAAAAAGGAGAGGGCCTAACACACTCCCCTGAGGAACTCCGGATGTTTGTATATATGAATATGATAAATAGTCCCCAACAATAACTTGACAAATTCTGTAAGATAAATAGGACTCAATCCACTTTAAGAAGATTGAATGAAAACCCATACTTTTCAATTTAAGTAATAAAATTGTGTGCGATACCTTATCAAAGGCTTTAGAAAAGTCAGTATAGATAGTTTCCAACTGACTTCCCTGCTCCAACGTTGATAAACAAAATTCACTGAATGTTGCCAAATTAGAAACGGTTGATCTGCCCGAAAAGAAACCATGTTGATTAGGCGATATGATCGATTTGGTTAGAAAAAATATTTTATTGTATATGATATGCTCAAATACTTTAGAAATTGAAGATAATTTTGAAATTGGTCTATACGCCGTAACATCATGTTTATTGCCATCTTTAAACACGGGGGTAATTAACGCGGACTTCCAACTTCGTGACCTATAGAATCTACAGTCTCGTTTCTTACGTCGTTTGGTAAGCAAACTTTGACACACAATCCATGCAATTTATATGATGATATCGAGTTCCGTTTCGAAGATAGATGCAGAAGCATCCAAGTCTAACGAAATACAAGGGTCAGCATTGTCAAATCAAACACATGTCCATATGAGAGCAAATATATCGTGACCTATAGAATCTACAGTCTCGTTCCTTACGTCGTTTGTTAAGCAAACTTTGACACACAATCCATGCAATTTATATGATGATATCGAGTTCCGTATCGAAATTAGATGCAGAAGCATCCAAGTCTCCCGAAATACAAGGGTCAGCATTGTCAAATCAATCACATGTCCATATGAGAGCAATATATCGTGACTTATAATATCTACAGTCTCGTTTCTTACGTCGTTTGTTAAGCAAACTTTGACACACAATCCATGAAATTTATATGATGATATCGAGTTCCGTATCGAAATTAGATGCAGAAGCATCCAAGTCTAACGAAATACAAGGGTCAGCTTTGTCAAATCAATCACATGTCCATATGAGAGCAAATATATCGTGACCTATAGAATCTACAGTCTCGTTTCTTACGTCGTTTGTTAAGCAAACTTTGACACACAATCCATGCAATTTATATGATGATATCGTGTTCCGTTTCGAAGATAGATGCAGAAGCATCCAAATCTCACGAAATACAAGGGTCAGCTTTGTCAAATCAATCACATGTCCATATGAGAGCAAATATATCGTCGGCTAAAGAATCTACAGTCTCGTTTCTTACGACGTTTGTTAAGCAAACTTTGACACACAATCCATGCAATTTATATGATGATGTCGAGTTCCGTTTCGAAGATAGATGCAGAAGCATCCAAGTCTCACGAAATACAATGGTCAGCTTTGTCAAATCAATCACATGTCCATATGAGAGCAAATATATCGTCAGCTAAAGAATCTACAGTCTCGTTTCTTACGTCGTTTGTTAAGCAAACTTTGACACACAATCCATGCAATTTATATGATGATATAGAGTTCCGTATCGAAATTAGATGCAGAAGCATCCAAGTCTTACGAAATACAAGGGTCAGCTTTGTCAAATCAAACACATGTCCATATAAGAGCAAATATATCGTGACCTATAGAATCTACAATCTCGTTTCTTACGTCGTTAGTAAAGCAAACTTTGACACACAATCCATGCAATTTATATGATGATATCGAGTTCCGTATCGAAATTAGATGCAGAAGCATCCAAATCTCACGAAATACAAGGGTCAGCTTTGTCAAATCAATCACATGTCCATATGAGAGCAAATATATCGTGACCTATAGAATCTACAGTCTCGTTTCTTACGTCGTTAGTAAAGCAAACTTTGACACACAATCCATGCAATTTATATGATGATATCGAGTTCCGTATCGAAATTAGATGCAGAAGCATCCAAATCTCACGGAATACAAGGGTCAGCATTGTCAAATCAATCACATGTCCATATGAGAGCAAATATATCGTGACCTATAATATCTACAGTCTAGTTCCTTACGTCGTTTGGTAAGCAAACTTTGACACACAATCCATGCAATTTATATGATGATATCGAGTTCCGTATCGAAATTAGATGCAGAAGCATCCAAGTCTTACGAAATACAAGGGTCAGCTTTGTCAAATCAATCACATGTCCATATGAGAGCAAATATATCGTGACCTATAGAATCTACAGTCTCGTTTCTTACGACGTTTGTTAAGCAAACTTTGACACACAATCCATGCAATTTATATGATGATGTCGAGTTCCGTTTCGAAGATAGATGCAGAAGCATCCAATTCTCACGAAATACAATGGTCAGCTTTGTCAAATCAATCACATGTCCATATGAGAGCAAATATATCGTCAGCTAAAGAATCTACAGTCTCGTTTCTTACGTCGTTTGTTAAGCAAACTTTGACACACAATCCATGCAATTTATATGATGATATCGAGTTCCGTTTCGAAGATAGATGCAGAAGCATCCAAGTCTTACGAAATACAAGGGTCAGCTTTGTCAAATCAATCACATGTCCATATGAGAGCAAATATATCGTGACCTATAGAATCTACAGTCTCGTTTCTTACGTCGTTTGTTAAGCAAACTTTGACACACAATCCATGCAATTTATATGATGATATCGAGTTCCGTATCGAAATTAGATGCAGAAGCATCCAAGTCTCAAGAAATACAAGGGTCAGCTTTGTCAAATCAATCACATGTCCATATGAGAGCAAATATATCGTGACCTATAGAATCTACAGTCTCGTTTCTTACGTCGATTGTTAAGCAAACTTTGACACACAATCCATGCAATTTATATGATGATATCGTGTTCCGTATCGAAATTAGATGCAGAAGCATCCAAGTCTTACGAAATACAAGGGTCAGCATTGTCAAATCAATCACATGTCCATATGAGAGCAAATATATCGTGACCTATAAAATCTACAGTCTCGTTTCTTACGTCGTGTGGTAAGCAAACTTTGACACACAATCCATGCAATTTATATGATGATATCGAGTTCCGTATCGAAATTAGATGCAGAAGCATCCAAGTCTCACGAAATACAAGGGTCAGCTTTGTCAAATCAATCACATGTCCATATGAGAGCAAATATATCGTGACCTATAGAATCTACAGTCTCGTTTCTTACGTCGTTTGTTAAGCAAACTTTGACACACAATCCATGCAATTTATATGATGATGTCGAGTTCCGTTTCGAAGATAGATGCAGAAGCATCCAAGTCTCACGAAATACAAGGGTCAGCTTTGTCAAATCAAACACATGTCCATATGAGAACAAATATATCGTGACCTATAGAATCTACAGTCTCGTTTCTTACGTCGTTTGTTAAGCAAACTTTGACACACAATCCATGCAATTTATATGATGATATCGAGTTCCGTATCGAAATTAGATGCAGAAGCATCCAAGTCTTACGAGATACAAGGGTCAGCATTGTCAAATCAATCACATGTCCATATGAGAGCAAATATATCGTGACCTATAGAATCTACAGTCTCGTTTCTTACGTCGTTTGTAAAGCAAACTTTGACACACAATCCATGCAATTTATATGATGATATCGTGTTCCGTATCGAAATTAGATGCAGAAGCATCCAAATCTCACGAAATACAAGGGTCAGCATTGTCAAATCAAACACATGTCCATATGAGAGCAAATATATCATCAGCTATAGAATCTACAGTCTCGTTTCTTACGTCGTTTGTTAAGCAAACTTTGACACACAATCCATGCAATTTATATGATGATATCGTGTTCCGTATCGAAATTAGATGCAGAAGCATCCAAGTCTCACGAAATACAAGGGTCAGCTTTGTCAAATCAATCACATGTCCATATGAGAGCAAATATATCGTGACCTATAGAATCTACAGTCTTGTTTCTTACGTCGTTTGGTAAGCAAACTTTGACACACAATCCATGCAATTTATATGATGATATCGAGTTCCGTTTCGAAGATAGATGCAGAAGCATCCAAGTCTAACGAAATACAAGGGTCAGCATTGTCAAATCAAACACATGTCCATATGAGAGCAAATATATCGTGACCTATAGAATCTACAGTCTCGTTCCTTACGTCGTTTGTTAAGCAAACTTTGACACACAATCCATGCAATTTATATGATGATATCGAGTTCCGTATCGAAATTAGATGCAGAAGCATCCAAGTCTCCCGAAATACAAGGGTCAGCATTGTCAAATCAATCACATGTCCATATGAGAGCAATATATCGTGACTTATAATATCTACAGTCTCGTTTCTTACGTCGTTTGTTAAGCAATCTTTGACACACAATCCATGAAATTTATATGATGATATCGAGTTCCGTATCGAAATTAGATGCAGAAGCATCCAAGTCTAACGAAATACAAGGGTCAGCTTTGTCAAATCAATCACATGTCCATATGAGAGCAAATATATCGTGACCTATAGAATCTACAGTCTCGTTTCTTACGTCGTTTGTTAAGCAAACTTTGACACACAATCCATGCAATTTATATGATGATATCGTGTTCCGTTTCGAAGATAGATGCAGAAGCATCCAAATCTCACGAAATACAAGGGTCAGCTTTGTCAAATCAATCACATGTCCATATGAGAGCAAATATATCGTCGGCTAAAGAATCTACAGTCTCGTTTCTTACGACGTTTGTTAAGCAAACTTTGACACACAATCCATGCAATTTATATGATGATGTCGAGTTCCGTTTCGAAGATAGATGCAGAAGCATCCAAGTCTCACGAAATACAATGGTCAGCTTTGTCAAATCAATCACATGTCCATATGAGAGCAAATATATCGTCAGCTAAAGAATCTACAGTCTCGTTTCTTACGTCGTTTGTTAAGCAAACTTTGACACACAATCCATGCAATTTATATGATGATATCGAGTTCCGTTTCGAAGATAGATGCAGAAGCATCCAAGTCTTACGAAATACAAGGGTCAGCTTTGTCAAATCAATCACATGTCCATATGAGAGCAAATATATCGTGACCTATAGAATCTACAGTCTCGTTTCTTACGTCGTTTGTTAAGCAAACTTTGACACACAATCCATGCAATTTATATGATGATGTCGAGTTCCGTTTCGAAGATAGATGCAGAAGCATCCAAGTCTCACGAAATACAAGGGTCAGCTTTGTCAAATCAAACACATGTCCATATGAGAACAAATATATCGTGACCTATAGAATCTACAGTCTCGTTTCTTACGTCGTTTGTTAAGCAAACTTTGACACACAATCCATGCAATTTATATGATGATATCGAGTTCCGTATCGAAATTAGATGCAGAAGCATCCAAGTCTTACGAAATACAAGGGTCAGCATTGTCAAATCAATCACATGTCCATATGAGAGCAAATATATCGTGACCTATAGAATCTACAGTCTCGTTTCTTACGTCGTTTGTAAAGCAAACTTTGACACACAATCCATGCAATTTATATGATGATATCGTGTTCCGTATCGAAATTAGATGCAGAAGCATCCAAATCTCACGAAATACAAGGGTCAGCATTGTCAAATCAAACACATGTCCATATGAGAGCAAATATATCATCAGCTATAGAATCTACAGTCTCGTTTCTTACGTCGTTTGTTAAGCAAACTTTGACACACAATCCATGCAATTTATATGATGATATCGTGTTCCGTATCGAAATTAGATGCAGAAGCATCCAAGTCTCACGAAATACAAGGGTCAGCTTTGTCAAATCAATCACATGTCCATATGAGAGCAAATATATCGTGACCTATAGAATCTACAGTCTCGTTTCTTACGTCGTTTGGTAAGCAAACTTTGACACACAATCCATGCAATTTATATGATGATATCGAGTTCCGTTTCGAAGATAGATGCAGAAGCATCCAAGTCTAACGAAATACAAGGGTCAGCATTGTCAAATCAAACACATGTCCATATGAGAGCAAATATATCGTGACCTATAGAATCTACAGTCTCGTTCCTTACGTCGTTTGTTAAGCAAACTTTGACACACAATCCATGCAATTTATATGATGATATCGAGTTCCGTATCGAAATTAGATGCAGAAGCATCCAAGTCTCCCGAAATACAAGGGTCAGCATTGTCAAATCAATCACATGTCCATATGAGAGCAATATATCGTGACTTATAATATCTACAGTCTCGTTTCTTACGTCGTTTGTTAAGCAATCTTTGACACACAATCCATGAAATTTATATGATGATATCGAGTTCCGTATCGAAATTAGATGCAGAAGCATCCAAGTCTAACGAAATACAAGGGTCAGCTTTGTCAAATCAATCACATGTCCATATGAGAGCAAATATATCGTGACCTATAGAATCTACAGTCTCGTTTCTTACGTCGTTTGTTAAGCAAACTTTGACACACAATCCATGCAATTTATATGATGATATCGTGTTCCGTTTCGAAGATAGATGCAGAAGCATCCAAATCTCACGAAATACAAGGGTCAGCTTTGTCAAATCAATCACATGTCCATATGAGAGCAAATATATCGTCGGCTAAAGAATCTACAGTCTCGTTTCTTACGACGTTTGTTAAGCAAACTTTGACACACAATCCATGCAATTTATATGATGATGTCGAGTTCCGTTTCGAAGATAGATGCAGAAGCATCCAAGTCTTACGAAATACAATGGTCAGCTTTGTCAAATCAATCACATGTCCATATGAGAGCAAATATATCGTCAGCTAAAGAATCTACAGTCTCGTTTCTTACGTCGTTTGTTAAGCAAACTTTGACACACAATCCATGCAATTTATATGATGATATAGAGTTCCGTATCGAAATTAGATGCAGAAGCATCCAAGTCTTACGAAATACAAGGGTCAGCTTTGTCAAATCAAATACATGTCCATATAAGAGCAAATATATCGTGACCTATAGAATCTACAATCTCGTTTCTTACGTCGTTAGTAAAGCAAACTTTGACACACAATCCATGCAATTTATATGATGATATCGAGTTCCGTATCGAAATTAGATGCAGAAGCATCCAAATCTCACGAAATACAAGGGTCAGCTTTGTCAAATCAATCACATGTCCATATGAGAGCAAATATATCGTAACCTATAGAATCTACAGTCTCGTTTCTTACGTCGTTAGTAAAGCAAACTTTGACACACAATCCATGCAATTTATATGATGATATCGAGTTCCGTATCGAAATTAGATGCAGAAGCATCCAAATCTCACGGAATACAAGGGTCAGCATTGTCAAATCAATCACATGTCCATATGAGAGCAAATATATCGTGACCTATAATATCTACAGTCTAGTTCCTTACGTCGTTTGGTAAGCAAACTTTGACACACAATCCATGCAATTTATATGATGATATCGAGTTCCGTATCGAAATTAGATGCAGAAGCATCCAAGTCTTACGAAATACAAGGGTCAGCTTTGTCAAATCAATCACATGTCCATATGAGAGCAAATATATCGTGACCTATAGAATCTACAGTCTCGTTTCTTACGCCGTTCCGAAGATAGATGCAGAAGCATCCAAATCTCACGAAATACAAGGGTCAGCTTTGTCAAATCAATCACATGTCCATATGAGAGCAAATATATCGTCAGCTAAAGAATCTACAGTCTCGTTTCTTACGACGTTTGTTAAGCAAACTTTGACACACAATCCATGCAATTTATATGATGATGTCGAGTTCCGTTTCGAAGATAGATGCAGAAGCATCCAAGTCTCACGAAATACAATGGTCAGCTTTGTCAAATCAATCACATGTCCATATGAGAGCAAATATATCGTCAGCTAAAGAATCTACAGTCTCGTTTCTTACGTCGTTTGTTAAGCAAACTTTGACACACAATCCATGCAATTTATATGATGATATCGAGTTCCGTATCGAAATTAGATGCAGAAGCATCCAAGTCTTACGAAATACTAGGGTCAGCTTTGTCAAATCAAACACATGTCCATATGAGAGCAAATATATCGTGACCTATAGAATCTACAGTTTCGTTTCTTACGTCGTTAGTAAAGCAAACTTTGACACACAATCCATGCAATTTATATGATGATATCGAGTTCCGTATCGAAATTAGATGCAGAAGCATCCAAATCTCACGAAATACAAGGGTCAGCTTTGTCAAATCAATCACATGTCCATATGAGAGCAAATATATCGTGACCTATAGAATTTACAGTCTCGTTTCTTACGTCGTTAGTAAAGCAAACTTTGACACACAATCCATGCAATTTATATGATGATATCGAGTTTCGTATTGAAATTAGATGCAGAAGCATCCAAATCTCACGGAATACAAGGGTCAGCATTGTCAAATCAATCACATGTCCATATGAGAGCAAATATATCGTGACCTATAATATCTACAGTCTCGTTCCTTACGTCGTGTGGTAAGCAAACTTTGACACACAATCCATGCATTTTATATGATGATATCGAGTTCCGTATCGAAATTAGATGCAGAAGCATCCAAGTCTTACGAAATACAAGGGTCAGCTTTGTCAAATCAATCACATGTCCATATGAGAGCAAATATATCGTGACCTATAGAATCTACAGTCTCGTTTCTTACGTCGTTTGGTAAGCAAACTTTGACACACAATCCATGCAATTTATATGATGATATCGAGTTCCGTATCGAAATTAGATGCAGAAGCATCCAAGTCTAACGAAATACAAGGGTCAGCTTTGTCAAATCAATCACATGTCCATATGAGAGCAAATATATCGTGACCTATAGAATCTACAGTCTCGTTTCTTACGTCGTTTGTTAAGCAAACTTTGACACACAATCCATGCAATTTATATGATGATATCGAGTTCCGTATCGAAATTAGATGCAGAAGCATCCAAGTCTCACGAAATACAAGGGTCAGCTTTGTCAAATCAATCACATGTCCATATGAGAGCAAATATATCGTCACCTATAGAATCTACAGTCTCGTTTCTTACGTCGTTTGTTAAGCAAACTTTGACACATAATCCATGCAATTTATATGATGATATCGTGTTCCGTATCGAAATTAGATGCAGAAGCATCCAAGTCTCACGAAATACAAGGGTCAGCTTTGTCAAATCAATCACATGTCCATATGAGATCAAATATATCGTCACCTATAGAATCTACAGTCTCGTTTCTTACGTCGTTTGTTAAGCAAACTTTGACACACAATCTATGCAATTTATATGATGATATCGTGTTCCGTATCGAAATTAGATGCAGAAGCATCCAAGTCTCACGAAATACAAGGGTCAGCTTTGTCAAATCAATCACATGTCCATATGAGAGCAAATATATCGTGACCTAAAGAATCTACAGTCTCGTTTCTTACGTCGTTTGTTAAGCAAACTTTGACACACAATCCATGCAATTTATATGATGATGTCGAGTTCCGTATCGAAATTAGATGCAGAAGCATCCAAGTCTTACGAAATACAAGGGTCAGCTTTGTCAAATCAATCACATGTCCATATGAGAGCAAATATATCGTGACCTATAGAATCTACAGTCTCGTTTCTTACGTCGTTTGTTAAGCAAACTTTGACACACAATCCATGCAATTTATATGATGATATCGAGTTCCGTATCGAAATTAGATGCAGAAGCATCCAAGTCTAACGAAATACAAGGGTCAGCTTTGTCAAATCAAACACATGTCCATATGAGAGAAAATATATCGTGACCTATAGAATCTACAGTCTCGTTTCTTACGTCGTTTGTTAAGCAAACTTTGACACACAATCCATGCAATTTATATGATGATATCGAGTTCCGTATCGAAATTAGATGCAGAAGCATCCAAGTCTTACGAAATACAAGGGTCAGCTTTGTCAAATCAAAGACATGTCCATATGAGAGCAAATATATCGTGACCTATAGAATCTACAGTCTCGTTTCTTACGTCGTTAGTAAAGCAAACTTTGACACACAATCCATGCAATTTATATGATGATATCGAGTTCCGTATCGAAATTAGATGCAGAAGCATCCAAATCTCACGAAATACAAGGGTCAGCTTTGTCAAATCAAACACATGTCCATATGAGAGCAAATATATCATCAGCTATAGAATCTACAGTCTCGTTTCTTACGTCGTTTGTTAAGCAAACTTTGACACACAATCCATGCAATTTATATGATGATATCGTGTTCCGTATCGAAATTAGATGCAGAAGCATCCAAGTCTCACGAAATACAAGGGTCAGCTTTGTCAAATCAATCACATGTCCATATGAGAGCAAATATATCGTGACCTATAGAATCTACAGTCTCGTTTCTTACGTCGTTTGGTAAGCAAACTTTGACACACAATCCATGCAATTTATATGATGATATCGAGTTCCGTTTCGAAGATAGATGCAGAAGCATCCAAGTCTAACGAAATACAAGGGTCAGCATTGTCAAATCAAACACATGTCCATATGAGAGCAAATATATCGTGACCTATAGAATCTACAGTCTCGTTCCTTACGTCGTTTGGTAAGCAAACTTTGACACACAATCCATGCAATTTATATGATGATATCGAGTTCCGTATCGAAATTAGATGCAGAAGCATCCAAGTCTCCCGAAATACAAGGGTCAGCATTGTCAAATCAATCACATGTCCATATGAGAGCAATATATCGTGACTTATAATATCTACAGTCTCGTTTCTTACGTCGTTTGTTAAGCAATCTTTGACACACAATCCATGAAATTTATATGATGATATCGAGTTCCGTATCGAAATTAGATGCAGAAGCATCCAAGTCTAACGAAATACAAGGGTCAGCTTTGTCAAATCAATCACATGTCCATATGAGAGCAAATATATCGTGACCTATAGAATCTACAGTCTCGTTTCTTACGTCGTTTGTTAAGCAAACTTTGACACACAATCCATGCAATTTATATGATGATATCGTGTTCCGTTTCGAAGATAGATGCAGAAGCATCCAAATCTCACGAAATACAAGGGTCAGCTTTGTCAAATCAATCACATGTCCATATGAGAGCAAATATATCGTCGGCTAAAGAATCTACAGTCTCGTTTCTTACGACGTTTGTTAAGCAAACTTTGACACACAATCCATGCAATTTATATGATGATGTCGAGTTCCGTTTCGAAGATAGATGCAGAAGCATCCAAGTCTCACGAAATACAATGGTCAGCTTTGTCAAATCAATCACATGTCCATATGAGAGCAAATATATCGTCAGCTAAAGAATCTACAGTCTCGTTTCTTACGTCGTTTGTTAAGCAAACTTTGACACACAATCCATGCAAATTATATGATGATATAGATTTCCGTATCGAAATTAGATGCAGAAGCATCCAAGTCTTACGAAATACAAGGGTCAGCTTTGTCAAATCAAACACATGTCCATATAAGAGCAAATATATCGTGACCTATAGAATCTACAATCTCGTTTCTTACGTCGTTAGTAAAGCAAACTTTGACACACAATCCATGCAATTTATATGATGATATCGAGTTCCGTATCGAAATTAGATGCAGAAGCATCCAAATCTCACGAAATACAAGGGTCAGCTTTGTCAAATCAATCACATGTCCATATGAGAGCAAATATATCGTGACCTATAGAATCTACAGTCTCGTTTCTTACGTCGTTAGTAAAGCAAACTTTGACACACAATCCATGCAATTTATATGATGATATCGAGTTCCGTATCGAAATTAGATGCTGAAGCATCCAAATCTCACGGAATACAAGGGTCAGCATTGTCAAATCAATCACATGTCCATATGAGAGCAAATATATCGTGACCTATAATATCTACAGTCTAGTTCCTTACGTCGTTTGGTAAGCAAACTTTGACACACAATCCATGCAATTTATATGATGATATCGAGTTCCGTATCGAAATTAGATGCAGAAGCATCCAAGTCTTACGAAATACAAGGGTCAGCTTTGTCAAATCAATCACATGTCCATATGAGAGCAAATATATCGTGACCTATAGAATCTACAGTCTCGTTTCTTACGCCGTTTCGAAGATAGATGCAGAAGCATCCAAATCTCACGAAATACAAGGGTCAGCTTTGTCAAATCAATCACATGTCCATATGAGAGCAAATATATCGTCAGCTAAAGAATCTACAGTCTCGTTTCTTACGACGTTTGTTAAGCAAACTTTGACACACAATCCATGCAATTTATATGATGATGTCGAGTTCCGTTTCGAAGATAGATGCAGAAGCATCCAAGTCTCACGAAATACAATGGTCAGCTTTGTCAAATCAATCACATGTCCATATGAGAGCAAATATATCGTCAGCTAAAGAATCTACAGTCTCGTTTCTTACGTCGTTTGTTAAGCAAACTTTGACACACAATCTATGCAATTTATATGATGATATCGAGTTCCGTATCGAAATTAGATGCAGAAGCATCCAAGTCTTACGAAATACAAGGGTCAGCTTTGTCAAATCAAACACATGTCCATATGAGAGCAAATATATCGTGACCTATAGAATCTACAGTCTCGTTTCTTACGTCGTTTGTTAAGCAAACTTTGACACACAATCCATGCAATTTATATGATGATATCGAGTTCCGTATCGAAATTAGATGCAAAAGCATCCAAATCTCACGAAATACAAGGGTCAGCTTTGTCAAATCAATCACATGTCCATATGAGAGCAAATATATCGTGACCTATAGAATTTACAGTCTCGTTTCTTACGTCGTTAGTAAAGCAAACTTTGACACACAATCCATGCAATTTATATGATGATATCGAGTTTCGTATCGAAATTAGATGCAGAAGCATCCAAATCTCACGGAATACAAGGGTCAGCATTGTCAAATCAATCACATGTCCATATGAGAGCAAATATATCGTGACCTATAATATCTACAGTCTCGTTCCTTACGTCGTTTGGTAAGCAAACTTTGACACACAATCCATGCAATTTATATGATGATATCGAGTTCCGTATCGAAATTAGATGCAGAAGCATCCAAGTCTTACGAAATACAAGGGTCAGCTTTGTCAAATCAATCACATGTCCATATGAGAGCAAATATATCGTGACCTATAGAATCTACAGTCTCGTTTCTTACGTCGTTTGGTAAGCAAACTTTGACACACAATCCATGCAATTTATATGATGATATCGAGTTCCGTATCGAAATTAGATGCAGAAGCATCCAAGTCTAACGAAATACAAGGGTCAGCTTTGTCAAATCAATCACATGTCCATATGAGAGCAAATATATCGTGACCTATAGAATCTACAGTCTCGTTTCTTACGTCGTTTGTTAAGCAAACTTTGACACACAATCCATGCAATTTATATGATGATATCGAGTTCCGTATCGAAATTAGATGCAGAAGCATCCAAGTCTCACGAAATACAAGGGTCAGCTTTGTCAAATCAATCACATGTCCATATGAGAGCAAATATATCGTCACCTATAGAATCTACAGTCTCGTTTCTTAAGTCGTTTGTTAAGCAAACTTTGACACATAATCCATGCAATTTATATGATGATATCGTGTTCCGTATCGAAATTAGATGCAGAAGCATCCAAGTCTCACGAAATACAAGGGTCAGCTTTGTCAAATCAATCACATGTCCATATGAGAGCAAATATATCGTGACCTAAAGAATCTACAGT
Organism: Musca autumnalis; assembly: GCF_047663935.1. NCBI lineage: Eukaryota > Metazoa > Arthropoda > Insecta > Diptera > Muscidae > Musca > Musca autumnalis. The sequence goes on from NW_027411669.1 coordinate 228,280, forward strand.
CTCGTTTCTTACGTCGTTTGTTAAGCAAACTTTGACACACAATCCATGCAATTTATATGATGATGTCGAGTTCCGTATCGAAATTAGATGCAGAAGCATCCAAGTCTTACGAAATACAAGGGTCAGCTTTGTCAACTCAATCACATGTCCATATGAGAGCAAATATATCGTGACCTATAGAATCTACAGTCTCGTTTCTTACGTCGTTTGTTAAGCAAACTTTGACACACAATCCATGCAATTTATATGATGATATCGAGTTCCGTATCGAAATTAGATGCAGAAGCATCCAAGTCTAACGAAATACAAGGGTCAGCTTTGTCAAATCAAACACATGTCCATATGAGAGCAAATATATCGTGACCTATAGAATCAACAGTCTCGTTTCTTACGTCGTTTGTTAAGCAAACTTTGACACACAATCCATGCAATTTATATGATGATATCGAGTTCCGTATCGAAATTAGATGCAGAAGCATCCAAGTCTCCCGAAATACAAGGGTCAGCTTTGTCAAATCAAACACATGTCCATATGAGAGCAAATATATCGTGACCTATAGAATCTACAGTCTCGTTTCTTACGTCGTTTGTTAAGCAAACTTTGACACACAATCCATGCAATTTATATGATGATATCGAGTTCCGTATCGAAATTAGATGCAGAAGCATCCAAGTCTCACGAAATACAAGGGTCAGCTTTGTCAAATCAATCACATGTCCATATCAGAGCAAATATATCGTGACCTCTAATATCTACAGTCTCGTTTCTTACGTCGTTTGTTAAGCAAACTTTGACACACAATCCATGCAATTTATATGATGATATCGAGTTCCGTATCGAAATTAGATGCAGAAGCATCCAAGTGTCACGAAATACAAGTGTCAGCTTTGTCAAATCAAACACATGTCCATATGAGAGCAAATATATCGTCACCTATAGAATCTACAGTCTCGTTTCTTACGTCATTTGTTAAGCAAACTTTGACACACAATTCATGCAATTTATATGATGATATCGTGTTCCGTATCGAAATTAGATGCAGAAGCATCCAAGTCTAACGAAATACAAGGGTCAGCTTTGTCAAATCAATCACATGTCCATATGAGAGCAAATATATCGTCAGCTAAAGAATCTACAGTCTCGTTTCTTACGTCGTTTGTTAAGCAAACTTTGACACATAATCCATGCAATTTATATGATGATGTCGAGTTCCGTATCGAAACTAGATGCAGAAGCATCCAAGTCTCATGAAATACAAGGGTCAGCTTTGTCAAATCAAACACATGTCCATATGAGAGCAAATATATCGTGACCTATAGAATCTACAGTCTCGTTTCTTACGTCGTTTGTTAAGCAAACTTTGACACACAATCCATGCAATTTATATGATGATATCGTGTTCCGTATCGAAATTAGATGCAGAAGCATCCAAGTCTCACGAAATACAAGGGTCAGCATTGTCAAATCAATCACATGTCCATATGAGAGCAAATATGTCGTGACCTATAGAATCTACAGTCACGTTTCTTACGTCGCTTGTTAAGCAAACTTTAACACACAATCCATGCAATTTATATGATGATATCGAGTTCCGTATCGAAATTAGATGCAGAAGCATCCAAGTCTCACGAAATACAAGGGTCAGCTTTGTCAAGTCAAACACATGTCCATATGAGAGCAAATATATCGTGACCTATAGAATCTACAGTCTCGTTTCTTACGTCGTTTGTTAAGCAAACTTTGACACACAATCCATGCAATTTATATGATGATATCGAGTTCCGTATCGAAATTAGATGCAGAAGCATCCAAGTCTCCCGAAATACAAGGGTCAGCTTTGTCAAATCAAACACATGTCCATATGAAAGCAAATAGATCGTGACCTATAGAATCTACAGTCTCGTTTCTTACGTCGTTTGTTAAGCAAACTTTGACACACAATCCATGCAATTTATATGATGATGTCGAGTTCCGTATCGAAATTAGATGCAGAAGCATCCAAGTCTTACGAAATACAAGGGTCAGCTTTGTCAAATCAATCACATGTCCATATGAGAGCAAATATATCGTGACCTAAAGAATCTACAGTCTCGTTTCTTACGTCGATTGTTAAGCAAACTTTGACACACAATCCATGCAATTTATATGATGATATCGAGTTCCGTATCGAAATTAGATGCAGAAGCATCCAAGTCTCACCAAATACAAGGGTCAGCTTTGTCAAATCAATCACATGTCCATATCAGAGCAAATATATCGTGACCTCTAATATCTACAGTCTCGTTTCTTACGTCGTTTGTTAAGCAAACTTTGACACACAATCCATGCAATTTATATGATGATATCGAGTTCCGTATCGAAATTAGATGCAGAAGCATCCAAGTGTCACGAAATACAAGTGTCAGCTTTGTCAAATCAAACACATGTCCATATGAGAGCAAATATATCGTCACCTATAGAATCTACAGTCTCGTTTCTTACGTCGTTTGTTAAGCAAACTTTGACACACAATTCATGCAATTTATATGATGATATCGTGTTCCGTATCGAAATTAGATGCAGAAGCATCCAAGTCTAACGAAATACAAGGGTCAGCTTTGTCAAATCAATCACATGTCCATATGAGAGCAAATATATCGTCAGCTAAAGAATCTACAGTCTCGTTTCTTACGTCGTTTGTTAAGCAAACTTTGACACATAATCCATGCAATTTATATGATGATGTCGAGTTCCGTATCGAAACTAGATGCAGAAGCATCCAAGTCTCACGAAATACAAGGTTCAGCTTTGTCAAATCAAACACATGTCCATATGAGAGCAAATATATCGTGACCTATAGAATCTACAGTCTCGTTTCTTACGTCGTTTGTTAAGCAAACTTTGACACACAATCCATGCAATTTATATGATGATATCGTGTTCCGTATCGAAATTAGATGCAGAAGCTTCCAAGTCTCACGAAATACAAGGGTCAGCATTGTCAAATCAATCACATGTCCATATGAGAGCAAATATATCGTGACCTATAGAATCTACAGTCTCGTTTCTTACGTCGTTTGGTAAGCAAACTTTGACACACAATCCATGCAATTTATATGATGATATCGAGTTCCGTATCGAAATTAGATGCAGAAGCATCCAAGTCTCCCGAAATACAAGGGTCAGCTTTGTTAAATCAATCACATGTCCATATGAGAGCAAATATATCGTGACCTATAGAATCTACAGTCTCGTTTCTTACGTCGTTTGTTAAGCAAACTTTGACACACAATCCATGCAATTTATATGATGATATCGTGTTCCCTATCGAAATTAGATGCAGAAGCATCCAAGTCTCACGAAATACAAGGGTCAGCTTTGTCAAATCAATCACATGTCCATATGAGAGCAAATATATCGTGACCTATAGAATCTACAGTCTCGTTTCTTACGTCGTTTGGTAAGCAAACTTTGACACACAATCCATGCAATTTATATGATGATATCGAGTTCCGTTTCGAAGATAGATGCAGAAGCATCCAAGTCTTACGAAATACAAGGGTCAGCTTTGTCAAATAAATCACATGTCCATATGAGAGCAAATATATCGTGACCTATAGAATCTACAGTCTCGTTTCTTACGTCGTTTGTTAAGCAAACTTTGACACACAATCCATGCAATTTATATGATGATATCGAGTTCCGTATCGAAATTAGATGCAGAAGCATCCAAGTCTCACGAAAAACAAGGGTCAGCTTTGTCAAATCAAACACATGTCCATATGAGAGCAAATATATCGTGACCTATAGAATCTACAGTCTCGTTTCTTACGTCGTTTGTTAAGCAAACTTTGACACACAATCCATGCAATTTATATGATGATATCGAGTTCCGTATCGAAATTAGATGCAGAAGCATCCAAGTCTCAAGAAATACAAGGGTCAGCTTTGTCAAATCAAACACATGTCCATATGAGAGCAAATATATCGTGACCTATAGAATCTACAGTCTCGTTTCTTACGTCGTTTGTTAAGCAAACTTTGACACACAATCCATGCAGTTTATATGATGATGTCGAGTTCCGTATCGAAATTAGATGCAGAAGCATCCAAGTCTTACGAAATACAAGGGTCAGCTTTGTCAAATCAAACACATGTCCATATGAGAGCAAATATATCGTGACCTATAGAATCTACAGTCTCGTTTCTTACGTCGTTTGTTAAGCAAACTTTGACACACAATCCATGCAATTTATATGATGATATCGAGTTCCGTATCGAAATTAGATGCAGAAGCATCCAAGTCTAACGAAATACAAGGGTCAGCTTTGTCAAATCAATCACATGTCCATATGAGAGCAAATATATCGTGACCTATAGAATCTACAGTCTCGTTTCTTACGACGTTTGTTAAGCAAACTTTGACACACAATCCATGCAATTTATATGATGATATCGAGTTCCGTATCGAAATTAGATGCAGAAGCATCCAGGTCTTACGAAATACAAGGGTCAGCTTTGTCAAATCAATCACATGTCCATATGAGAGCAAATATATCGTGACCTATAGAATCTACAGTCTCGTTTCTTACGTCGTTTGTTAAGCAAACTTTGACACACAATCCATGCAATTTATATGATGATATCGAGTTCCGTATCGAAATTAGATGCAGAAGCATCCAAGTCTTACGAAATACAAGGGTCAGCTTTGTCAAATCAATCACACATCCATATGAGAGCAAATATATCGTCAGCTAAAGAATCTACAGTCTCGTTTCTTACGTCGTTTGTTAAGCAAACTTTGACACACAATCCATGCAATTTATATGATGATATCGAGTTTCGTATCGAAATTAGATGCAGAAGCATCCAAGTCTTACGAAATACAAGGGTCAGCTTTGTCAAATCAATCACATGTCCATATGAGAGCAAATATATCGTGACCTATAGAATCTACGTTGGGGGCCACCGTGGTGCAATGGTTAGCACGTCCGCCTTGCACTCAGAAGGTCTGCGGTTCGAATCCCAGGCCAAGCAACATCAAATTTTCAACGGTGGCAAAATTCCCCCTCAGTAATGCTTGGCGACATTTCCTGAGTATTTAAGCCATGAAAAACTTCTCTACAAGTGGTGTCGTAAGACACGCCGTTCGGACTCGGCAATAAAAAGTAGGTCCCATATCATTGAGCCAATATGAATCGGCGTGCACTCATTGATATGAGAGAAGTCTCCCTTGTCCCATCTGGGATGTTTGTGGAACAATTATTATATGGAATCTACAGTCTCGTTTCTTACGTCGTTTGTTAAGCAAACTTTGACACACAATCCATGCAATTTATGTGATGATATCGTGTTCCGTATCGAAATTAGATGCAGAAGCATCCAAGTCTCACGAAATACAAGTGTCAGCTTTGTCAAATCAATCACATGTCCATATGAGAGCAAGTATATCGTCAGCTAAAGAATCTACAGTCTCGTTTCTTACGTCGTTTGTTAAGCAAACTTTGACACACAATCCATGCAATTTATATGATGATGTCGAGTTCCGTATCGAAATTAGATGCAGAAGCATCCAAGTCTCCCGAAATACAAGGGTCAGCATTGTCAAATCAATCACATGTCCATATGAGAGCAAATATATCGTCAGCTAAATAATCTACAGTCTCGTTTCTTACGTCGTTTGTTAAGCAAACTTTGACACACAATCCATGCAATTTATATGATGATATCGAGTTCCGTATCGAAATTAGATGCAGAAGCATCCAAGTCTCACGAAATACAAGGGTCAGCTTTGTCAAATCAACAGTCTCGTTTCTTACGTCGCAATTTATGCAATTTATATGATGATGTCGAGTTCCGTATCGAAATTAGATGCAGAAGCATCCAAGTCTCCCGAAATACAAGGGTCAGCTTTGTCAAATCAATCACATGTCCATATGAGAGCAAATATATCGTGACCTATAGAATCTACAGTCTCGTTCCTTACGTCGTTTGTTAAGCAAACTTTGACACACAATCCATGCTATTTATATGATGATATCGAGTTCCGTATCGAAATTAGATGCAGAAGCATCCAAGTCTAACGAAATACAAGGGTCAGCTTTGTCAAATCAATCACATGTCCATATGAGAGCAAATATATCGTGACCTATAGAATCTACAGTCTCGTTTCTTACGTCGTTTGTTAAGCAAACTTTGACACACAATCCATGCAATTTATATGATGATATCGAGTTCCGTATCGAAATTAGATGCAGAAGCATCCAAGTCTCACGAAATACAAGGGTCAGCTTTGTCAAATCAATCACATGTCCATATGAGAGCAAATATATCGTCACCTATAGAATCTACAGTCTCGTTTCTTACGTCGTTTGTTAAGCAAACTTTGACACATAATCCATGCAATTTATATGATGATATCGTGTTCCGTATCGAAATTAGATGCAGAAGCATCCAAGTCTCACGAAATACAAGGGTCAGCTTTGTCAAATCAATCACATGTCCATATGAGATCAAATATATCGTCACCTATAGAATCTACAGTCTCGTTTCTTACGTCGTTTGTTAAGCAAACTTTGACACACAATCTATGCAATTTATATGATGATATCGTGTTCCGTATCGAAATTAGATGCAGAAGCATCCAAGTCTCACGAAATACAAGGGTCAGCTTTGTCAAATCAATCACATGTCCATATGAGAGCAAATATATCGTGACCTAAAGAATCTACAGTCTCGTTTCTTACGTCGTTTGTTAAGCAAACTTTGACACACAATCCATGCAATTTATATGATGATGTCGAGTTCCGTATCGAAATTAGATGCAGAAGCATCCAAGTCTTACGAAATACAAGGGTCAGCTTTGTCAAATCAATCACATGTCCATATGAGAGCAAATATATCGTGACCTATAGAATCTACAGTCTCGTTTCTTACGTCGTTTGTTAAGCAAACTTTGACACACAATCCATGCAATTTATATGATGATATCGAGTTCCGTATCGAAATTAGATGCAGAAGCATCCAAGTCTAACGAAATACAAGGGTCAGCTTTGTCAAATCAAACACATGTCCATATGAGAGCAAATATATCGTGACCTATAGAATCTACAGTCTCGTTTCTTACGTCGTTTGTTAAGCAAACTTTGACACACAATCCATGCAATTTATATGATGATATCGAGTTCCGTATCGAAATTAGATGCAGAAGCATCCAAGTCTCCCGAAATACAAGGGTCAGCTTTGTCAAATCAAACACATGTCCATATGAGAGCAAATATATCGTGACCTATAGAATCTACAGTCTCGTTTCTTAAGTCGTTTGTTAAGCAAACTTTGACACACAATCCATGCAATTTATATGATGATATCGAGTTCCGTATCGAAATTAGATGCAGAAGCATCCAAGTCTCCCGAAATACAAGGGTCAGCTTTGTCAAATCAAACACATGTCCATATGAGAGCAAATATATCGTGACCTATAGAATCTACAGTCTCGTTTCTTACGTCGTTTGTTAAGCAAACTTTGACACACAATCCATGCAATTTATATGATGATGTCGAGTTCCGTATAGAAATTAGATGCAGAAGCATACAAGTCTTACGAAATACAAGGGTCAGCTTTGTCAAATCAATCACATGTCCATATGAGAGCAAATATATCGTGACCTAAAGAATGTACAGTCTCGTTTCTTACGTCGTTTGTTAAGCAAACTTTGACACACAATCCATGCAATTTATATGATGATATCGAGTTCCGTATCGAAATTAGATGCAGAAGCATCCAAGTCTCACGAAATACAAGGGTCAGCTTTGTCAAATCAATCACATGTCCATATGAGAGCAAATATATCGTGACCTATAGAATCTACAGTCTCGTTTCTTACGTCGTTTGTTTAGCAAACTTTGACACATAATCCATGCAATTTATATGATGATATCGTGTTCCGTATCGAAATTAGATGCAGAAGCATCCAAGTCTCACGAAATACAAGGGTCAGCTTTGTCAAATCAATCACATGTCCATATGAGATCAAATATATCGTCACCTATAGAATCTACAGTCTCGTTTCTTACGTCGTTTGTTAAGCAAACTTTGACACACAATCTATGCAATTTATATGTTGATATCGTGTTCCGTATCGAAATTAGATGCAGAAGCATCCAAGTCTCACGAAATACAAGGGTCAGCTTTGTCAAATCAATCACATGTCCATATGAGAGCAAATATATCGTGACCTAAAGAATCTACAGTCTCGTTTCTTACGTCGTTTGTTAAGCAAACTTTGACACACAATCCATGCAATTTATATGATGATGTCGAGTTCCGTATCGAAATTAGATGCAGAAGCATCCAAGTCTTACGAAATACAAGGGTCAGCTTTGTCAAATCAATCACATGTCCATATGAGAGCAAATATATCGTGACCTATAGAATCTACAGTCTCGTTTCTTACGTCGTTTGTTAAGCAAACTTTGACACACAATCCATGCAATTTATATGATGATATCGAGTTCCGTATCGAAATTAGATGCAGAAGCATCCAAGTCTAACGAAATACAAGGGTCAGCTTTGTCAAATCAAACACATGTCCATATGAGAGCAAATATATCGTGACCTATAGAATCTACAGTCTCGTTTCTTACGTCGTTTGTTAAGCAAACTTTGACACACAATCCATGCAATTTATATGATGATATCGAGTTCCGTATCGAAATTAGATGCAGAAGCATCCAAGTCTCCCGAAATACAAGGGTCAGCTTTGTCAAATCAAACACATGTCCATATGAGAGCAAATATATCGTGACCTATAGAATCTACAGTCTCGTTTCTTACGTCGTTTGTTAAGCAAACTTTGACACACAATCCATGCAATTTATATGATGATATCGAGTTCCGTATCGAAATTAGATGCAGAAGCATCCAAGTCTCCCGAAATACAAGGGTCAGCTTTGTCAAATCAAACACATGTCCATATGAGAGCAAATATATCGTGACCTATAGAATCTACAGTCTCGTTTCTTACGTCGTTTGTTAAGCAAACTTTGACACACAATCCATGCAATTTATATGATGATGTCGAGTTCCGTATAGAAATTAGATGCAGAAGCATACAAGTCTTACGAAATACAAGGGTCAGCTTTGTCAAATCAATCACATGTCCATATGAGAGCAAATATATCGTGACCTAAAGAATGTACAGTCTCGTTTCTTACGTCGTTTGTTAAGCAAACTTTGACACACAATCCATGCAATTTATATGATGATATCGAGTTCCGTATCGAAATTAGATGCAGAAGCATCCAAGTCTCACGAAATACAAGGGTCAGCTTTGTCAAATCAATCACATGTCCATATGAGAGCAAATATATCGTGACCTCTAATATCTACAGTCTCGTTTCTTACGTCGTTTGTTAAGCAAACTTTGACACACAATCCATGCAATTTATATGATGATATCGAGTTCCGTATCGAAATTAGATGCAGAAGCATCCAAGTGTCACGAAATACAAGTGTCAGCTTTGTCAAATCAAACACATGTCCATATGAGAGCAAATATATCGTCACCTATAGAATCTACAGTCTCGTTTCTTACGTCGTTTGTTAAGCAAACTTTGACACACAATTCATGCAATTTATATGATGATATCGTGTTCCGTATCGAAATTAGATGCAGAAGCATCCAAGTCTAACGAAATACAAGGGTCAGCTTTGTCAAATCAATCACGTGTCCATATGAGAGCAAATATATCGTCAGCTAAAGAATCTACAGTCTCGTTTCTTACGTCGTTTGTTAAGCAAACTTTGACACATAATCCATGCAATTTATATGATGATGTCGAGTTCCGTATCGAAACTAGATGCAGAAGCATCCAAGTCTCACGAAATACAAGGGTCAGCTTTGTCAAATCAAACACATGTCCATATGAGAGCAAATATATCGTGACCTATAGAATCTACAGTCTCGTTTCTTACGTCGTTTGTTAAGCAAACTTTGACACACAATCCATGCAATTTATATGATGATATCGTGTTCCGTATCGAAATTAGATGCAGAAGCATCCAAGTCTCACGAAATACAAGGGTCAGCATTGTCAAATCAATCACATGTCCATATGAGAGCAAATATATCGTCAGCTAAAGAATCTACAGTCTCGTTTCTTACGTCGTTTGTTAAGCAAACTTTGACACATAATCCATGCAATTTATATGATGATGTCGAGTTCCGTATCGAAACTAGATGCAGAAGCATCCAAGTCTCACGAAATACAAGGGTCAGCTTTGTCAAATCAAACACATGTCCATATGAGAGCAAATATATCGTGACCTATAGAATCTACAGTCTCGTTTCTTACGTCGTTTGTTAAGCAAACTTTGACACACAATCCATGCAATTTATATGATGATATCGAGTTCCGTATCGAAATTAGATGCAGAAGCATCCAAGTCTCCCGAAATACAAGGGTCAGCTTTGTCAAATCAAACACATGTCCATATGAGAGCAAATATATCGTGACCTATAGAATCTACAGTCTCGTTTCTTAAGTCGTTTGTTAAGCAAACTTTGACACACAATCCATGCAATTTATATGATGATATCGAGTTCCGTATCGAAATTAGATGCAGAAGCATCCAAGTCTCCCGAAATACAAGGGTCAGCTTTGTCAAATCAAACACATGTCCATATGAGAGCAAATATATCGTGACCTATAGAATCTACAGTCTCGTTTCTTACGTCGTTTGTTAAGCAAACTTTGACACACAATCCATGCAATTTATATGATGATGTCGAGTTCCGTATAGAAATTAGATGCAGAAGCATACAAGTCTTACGAAATACAAGGGTCAGCTTTGTCAAATCAATCACATGTCCATATGAGAGCAAATATATCGTGACCTAAAGAATGTACAGTCTCGTTTCTTACGTCGTTTGTTAAGCAAACTTTGACACATAATCCATGCAATTTATATGATGATGTCGAGTTCCGTATCGAAATTAGATGCAGAAGCATCCAAGTCTCCCGAAATACAAGGGTCAGCTTTGTCAAATCAATCACGTGTCCATATGAGAGCAAATATATCGTCAGCTAAAGAATCTACAGTCTCGTTTCTTACGTCGTTTGTTAAGCAAAGTTTGACACATAATCCATGCAATTTATATGATGATGTCGAGTTCCGTATCGAAACTAGATGCAGAAGCATCCAAGTCTCACGAAATACAAGGGTCAGCTTTGTCAAATCAAACACATGTCCATATGAGAGCAAATATATCGTGACCTATAGAATCTACAGTCTCGTTTCTTACGTCGTTTGTTAAGCAAACTTTGACACACAATCCATGCAATTTATATGATGATATCGAGTTCCGTATCGAAATTAGATGCAGAAGCATCCAAGTCTCCCGAAATACAAGGGTCAGCTTTGTCAAATCAAACACATGTCCATATGAGAGCAAATATATCGTGACCTATAAAATCTACAGTCTCGTTTCTTAAGTCGTTTGTTAAGCAAACTTTGACACACAATCCATGCAATTTATATGATGATATCGAGTTCCGTATCGAAATTAGATGCAGAAGCATCAAAGTCTCCCGAAATACAAGGGTCAGCTTTGTCAAATCAAACACATGTCCATATGAGAGCAAATATATCGTGACCTATAGAATCTACAGTCTCGTTTCTTACGTCGTTTGTTAAGCAAACTTTGACACACAATCCATGCAATTTATATGATGATGTCGAGTTCCGTATAGAAATTAGATGCAGAAGCATCCAAGTCTCACGAAATACAAGGGTCAGCTTTGTCAAATCAATCACATGTCCATATGAGAGCAAATATATCGTGACCTATAGAATCTACAGTCTCGTTTCTTACGTCGTTTGTTTAGCAAACTTTGACACATAATCCATGCAATTTATATGATGATATCGTGTTCCGTATCGAAATTAGATGCAGAAGCATCCAAGTCTCACGAAATACAAGGGTCAGCTTTGTCAAATCAATCACATGTCCATATGAGATCAAATATATCGTCACCTATAGAATCTACAGTCTCGTTTCTTACGTCGTTTGTTAAGCAAACTTTGACACACAATCTATGCAATTTATATGTTGATATCGTGTTCCGTATCGAAATTAGATGCAGAAGCATCCAAGTCTCACGAAATACAAGGGTCAGCTTTGTCAAATCAATCACATGTCCATATGAGAGCAAATATATCGTGACCTAAAGAATCTACAGTCTCGTTTCTTACGTCGTTTGTTAAGCAAACTTTGACACACAATCCATGCAATTTATATGATGATGTCGAGTTCCGTATCGAAATTAGATGCAGAAGCATCCAAGTCTTACGAAATACAAGGGTCAGCTTTGTCAAATCAATCACATGTCCATATGAGAGCAAATATATCGTGACCTATAGAATCTACAGTCTCGTTTCTTACGTCGTTTGTTAAGCAAACTTTGACACACAATCCATGCAATTTATATGATGATATCGAGTTCCGTATCGAAATTAGATGCAGAAGCATCCAAGTCTAACGAAATACAAGGGTCAGCTTTGTCAAATCAAACACATGTCCATATGAGAGCAAATATATCGTGACCTATAGAATCTACAGTCTCGTTTCTTACGTCGTTTGTTAAGCAAACTTTGACACACAATCCATGCAATTTATATGATGATATCGAGTTCCGTATCGAAATTAGATGCAGAAGCATCCAAGTCTCCCGAAATACAAGGGTCAGCTTTGTCAAATCAAACACATGTCCATATGAGAGCAAATATATCGTGACCTATAGAATCTACAGTCTCGTTTCTTACGTCGTTTGTTAAGCAAACTTTGACACACAATCCATGCAATTTATATGATGATATCGAGTTCCGTATCGAAATTAGATGCAGAAGCATCCAAGTCTCCCGAAATACAAGGGTCAGCTTTGTCAAATCAAACACATGTCCATATGAGAGCAAATATATCGTGACCTATAGAATCTACAGTCTCGTTTCTTACGTCGTTTGTTAAGCAAACTTTGACACACAATCCATGCAATTTATATGATGATGTCGAGTTCCGTATAGAAATTAGATGCAGAAGCAACAAGTCTTACGAAATACAAGGGTCAGCTTTGTCAAATCAATCACATGTCCATATGAGAGCAAATATATCGTGACCTAAAGAATGTACAGTCTCGTTTCTTACGTCGTTTGTTAAGCAAACTTTGACACACAATCCATGCAATTTATATGATGATATCGAGTTCCGTATCGAAATTAGATGCAGAAGCATCCAAGTCTCACGAAATACAAGGGTCAGCTTTGTCAAATCAATCACATGTCCATATGAGAGCAAATATATCGTGACCTCTAATATCTACAGTCTCGTTTCTTACGTCGTTTGTTAAGCAAACTTTGACACACAATCCATGCAATTTATATGATGATATCGAGTTCCGTATCGAAATTAGATGCAGAAGCATCCAAGTGTCACGAAATACAAGTGTCAGCTTTGTCAAATCAAACACATGTCCATATGAGAGCAAATATATCGTCACCTATAGAATCTACAGTCTCGTTTCTTACGTCGTTTGTTAAGCAAACTTTGACACACAATTCATGCAATTTATATGATGATATCGTGTTCCGTATCGAAATTAGATGCAGAAGCATCCAAGTCTAACGAAATACAAGGGTCAGCTTTGTCAAATCAATCACGTGTCCATATGAGAGCAAATATATCGTCAGCTAAAGAATCTACAGTCTCGTTTCTTACGTCGTTTGTTAAGCAAACTTTGACACATAATCCATGCAATTTATATGATGATGTCGAGTTCCGTATCGAAACTAGATGCAGAAGCATCCAAGTCTCACGAAATACAAGGGTCAGCTTTGTCAAATCAAACACATGTCCATATGAGAGCAAATATATCGTGACCTATAGAATCTACAGTCTCGTTTCTTACGTCGTTTGTTAAGCAAACTTTGACACACAATCCATGCAATTTATATGATGATATCGTGTTCCGTATCGAAATTAGATGCAGAAGCATCCAAGTCTCACGAAATACAAGGGTCAGCATTGTCAAATCAATCACATGTCCATATGAGAGCAAATATATCGTGACCTATAGAATCTACAGTCTCGTTTCTAACGTCGTTTGTTAAGCAAACTTTAACACACAATCCATGCAATTTATATGATGATATCGAGTTCCGTATCGAAATTAGATGCAGAAGCATCCAAGTCTCACGAAATACAAGGGTCAGCTTTGTCAAGTCAAACACATGTCCATATGAGAGCAAATATATCGTGACCTATAGAATCTACAGTCTCGTTTCTTACGTCGTTTGTTAAGCAAACTTTGACACACAATCCATGCAATTTATATGATGATATCGAGTTCCGTATCGAAATTAGATGCAGAAGCATCCAAGTCTCCCGAAATACAAGGGTCAGCTTTGTCAAATCAAACACATGTCCATATGAAAGCAAATATATCGTGACCTATAGAATCTACAGTCTCGTTTCTTACGTCGTTTGTTAAGCAAACTTTGACACACAATCCATGCAATTTATATGATGATGTCGAGTTCCGTATCGAAATTAGATGCAGAAGCATCCAAGTCTTACGAAATACAAGGGTCAGCTTTGTCAAATCAATCACATGTCCATATGAGAGCAAATATATCGTGACCTAAAGAATCTACAGTCTCGTTTCTTACGTCGATTGTTAAGCAAACTTTGACACACAATCCATGCAATTTATATGATGATATCGAGTTCCGTATCGAAATTAGATGCAGAAGCATCCAAGTCTCACGAAATACAAGGGTCAGCTTTGTCAAATCAATCACATGTCCATATCAGAGCAAATATATCGTGACCTCTAATATCTACAGTCTCGTTTCTTACGTCGTTTGTTAAGCAAACTTTGACACACAATCCATGCAATTTATATGATGATATCGAGTTCCGTATCGAAATTAGATGCAGAAGCATCCAAGTGTCACGAAATACAAGTGTCAGCTTTGTCAAATCAAACACATGTCCATATGAGAGCAAATATATCGTCACCTATAGAATCTACAGTCTCGTTTCTTACGTCGTTTGTTAAGCAAACTTTGACACACAATTCATGCAATTTATATGATGATATCGTGTTCCGTATCGAAATTAGATGCAGAAGCATCCAAGTCTAACGAAATACAAGGGTCAGCTTTGTCAAATCAATCACATGTCCATATGAGAGCAAATATATCGTCAGCTAAAGAATCTACAGTCTCGTTTCTTACGTCGTTTGTTAAGCAAACTTTGACACATAATCCATGCAATTTATATGATGATGTCGAGTTCCGTATCGAAACTAGATGCAGAAGCATCCAAGTCTCACGAAATACAAGGGTCAGCTTTGTCAAATCAAACACATGTCCATATGAGAGCAAATATATCGTGACCTATAGAATCTACAGTCTCGTTTCTTACGTCGTTTGTTAAGCAAACTTTGACACACAATCCATGCAATTTATATGATGATATCGTGTTCCGTATCGAAATTAGATGCAGAAGCATCCAAGTCTCACGAAATACAAGGGTCAGCATTGTCAAATCAATCACATGTCCATATGAGAGCAAATATATCGTGACCTATAGAATCTACAGTCTCGTTTCTTACGTCGTTTGGTAAGCAAACTTTGACACACAATCCATGCAATTTATATGATGATATCGAGTTCCGTATCGAAATTAGATGCAGAAGCATCCAAGTCTCCCGAAATACAAGGGTCAGCTTTGTTAAATCAATCACATGTCCATATGAGAGCAAATATATCGTGACCTATAGAATCTACAGTCTCGTTTCTTACGTCGTTTGTTAAGCAAACTTTGACACACAATCCATGCAATTTATATGATGATATCGTGTTCCGTATCGAAATTAGATGCAGAAGCATCCAAGTCTCCCGAAATACAAGGGTCAGCTTTGTCAAATCAAACACATGTCCATATGAGAGCAAATATATCGTGACCGTATCGAAATTAGATGCAGAAGCATCCAAGTCTTACGAAATACAAGGGTCAGCTTTGTCAAATCAATCACATGTCCATATGAGAGCAAATATATCGTGACCTATAGAATCTACAGTCTCGTTTCTTACGTCGTTTGTTAAGCAAACTTTGACACACAATCCATGCAATTTATATGATGATATCGAGTTCCGTATCGAAATTAGATGCAGAAGCATCCAAGTCTAACGAAATACAAGGGTCAGCTTTGTCAAATCAAACACATGTCCATATGAGAGCAAATATATCGTGACCTATAGAATCTACAGTCTCGTTTCTTACGTCGTTTTTTAAGCAAACTTTGACACACAATCCATGCAATTTATATGATGATATCGAGTTCCGTATCGAAATTAGATGCAGAAGCATCCAAGTCTCCCGAAATACAAGGGTCAGCTTTGTCAAATCAAACACATGTCCATATGAGAGCAAATATATCGTGACCTATAGAATCTACAGTCTCGTTTCTTACGTCGTTTGTTAAGCAAACTTTGACACACAATCCATGCAATTTATATGATGATGTCGAGTTCCGTATAGAAATTAGATGCAGAAGCATCCAAGTCTTACGAAATACAAGGGTCAGCTTTGTCAAATCAATCACATGTCCATATGAGAGCAAATATATCGTGACCTAAAGAATGTACAGTCTCGTTTCTTACGTCGTTTGTTAAGCAAACATTGACACACAATCCATGCAATTTATATGATGATATCGAGTTCCGTATCGAAATTAGATGCAGAAGCATCCAAGTCTCACGAAATACAAGGGTCAATCACATGTCCATATCAGAGCAAATATATCGTGACCTCTAATATCTACAGTCTCGTTTCTTACGTCGTTTGTTAAGCAAACTTTGACACACAATCCATGCAATTTATATGATGATATCGAGTTCCGTATCGAAATTAGATGCAGAAGCATCCAAGTGTCACGAAATACAAGTGTCAGCTTTGTCAAATCAAACACATGTCCATATGAGAGCAAATATATCGTCACCTATAGAATCTACAGTCTCGTTTCTTACGTCGTTTGTTAAGCAAACTTTGACACACAATTCATGCAATTTATATGATGATATCGTGTTCCGTATCGAAATTAGATGCAGAAGCATCCAAGTCTAACGAAATACAAGGGTCAGCTTTGTCAAATCAATCACATGTCCATATGAGAGCAAATATATCGTCAGCTAAAGAATCTACAGTCTCGTTTCTTACGTCGTTTGTTAAGCAAACTTTGACACATAATCCATGCAATTTATATGATGATGTCGAGTTCCGTATCGAAACTAGATGCAGAAGCATCCAAGTCTCACGAAATACAAGGGTCAGCTTTGTCAAATCAAACACATGTCCATATGAGAGCAAATATATCGTGACCTATAGAATCTACAGTCTCGTTTCTTACGTCGTTTGTTAAGCAAACTTTGACACACAATCCATGCAATTTATATGATGATATCGTGTTCCGTATCGAAATTAGATGCAGAAGCATCCAAGTCTCACAAAATACAAGGGTCAGCATTGTCAAATCAATCACATGTCCATATGAGAGCAAATATATCGTGACCTATAGAATCTACAGTCTCGTTTCTTACGTCGTTTGTTAAGCAAACTTTAACACACAATTCATGCAATTTATATGATGATATCGAGTTCCGTATCGAAATTAGATGCAGAAGCATCCAAGTCTCACGAAATACAAGGGTCAGCTTTGTCAAGTCAAACACATGTCCATATGAGAGCAAATATATCGTGACCTATAGAATCTACAGTCTCGTTTCTTACGTCGTTTGTTAAGCAAACTTTGACACACAATCCATGCAATTTATATGATGATATCGAGTTCCGTATCGAAATTAGATGCAGAAGCATCCAAGTCTCCCGAAATACAAGGGTCAGCTTTGTCAAATCAAACACATGTCCATATGAAAGCAAATATATCGTGACCTATAGAATCTACAGTCTCGTTTCTTACGTCGTTTGTTAAGCAAACTTTGACACACAATCCATGCAATTTATATGATGATGTCGAGTTCCGTATCGAAATTAGATGCAGAAGCATCCAAGTCTTACGAAATACAAGGGTCAGCTTTGTCAAATCAATCACATGTCCATATGAGAGCAAATATATCGTGACCTAAAGAATCTACAGTCTCGTTTCTTACGTCGTTTGTTAAGCAAACTTTGACACACAATCCATGCAATTTATATGATGATGTCGAGTTCCGTATCGAAATTAGATGCAGAAGCATCCAAGTCTTACGAAATACAAGGGTCAGCTTTGTCAACTCAATCACATGTCCATATGAGAGCAAATATATCGTGACCTATAGAATCTACAGTCTCGTTTCTTACGTCGTTTGTTAAGCAAACTTTGACACACAATCCATGCAATTTATATGATGATATCGAGTTCCGTATCGAAATTAGATGCAGAAGCATCCAAGTCTCACGAAATACAAGGGTCAGCTTTGTCAAATCAATCACATGTCCATATCAGAGCAAATATATCGTGACCTCTAATATCTACAGTCTCGTTTCTTACGTCGTTTGTTAAGCAAACTTTGACACACAATCCATGCAATTTATATGATGATATCGAGTTCCGTATCGAAATTAGATGCAGAAGCATCCAAGTGTCACGAAATACAAGTGTCAGCTTTGTCAAATCAAACACATGTCCATATGAGAGCAAATATATCGTCACCTATAGAATCTACAGTCTCGTTTCTTACGTCGTTTGTTAAGCAAACTTTGACACACAATTCATGCAATTTATATGATGATATCGTGTTCCGTATCGAAATTAGATGCAGAAGCATCCAAGTCTAACGAAATACAAGGGTCAGCTTTGTCAAATCAATCACATGTCCATATGAGAGCAAATATATCGTCAGCTAAAGAATCTACAGTCTCGTTTCTTACGTCGTTTGTTAAGCAAACTTTGACACATAATCCATGCAATTTATATGATGATGTCGAGTTCCGTATCGAAACTAGATGCAGAAGCATCCAAGTCTCACGAAATACAAGGGTCAGCTTTGTCAAATCAAACACATGTCCATATGAGAGCAAATATATCGTGACCTATAGAATCTACAGTCTCGTTTCTTACGTCGTTTGTTAAGCAAACTTTGACACACAATCCATGCAATTTATATGATGATATCGTGTTCCGTATCGAAATTAGATGCAGAAGCATCCAAGTCTCACGAAATACAAGGGTCAGCATTGTCAAATCAATCACATGTCCATATGAGAGCAAATATATCGTGACCTATAGAATCTACAGTCTCGTTTCTTACGTCGTTTGGTAAGCAAACTTTGACACACAATCCATGCAATTTATATGATGATATCGAGTTCCGTATCGAAATTAGATGCAGAAGCATCCAAGTCTCCCGAAATACAAGGGTCAGCTTTGTTAAATCAATCACATGTCCATATGAGAGCAAATATATCGTGACCTATAGAATCTACAGTCTCGTTTCTTACGTCGTTTGTTAAGCAAACTTTGACACACAATCCATGCAATTTATATGATGATATCGTGTTCCGTATCGAAATTAGATGCAGAAGCATCCAAGTCTCACGAAATACAAGGGTCAGCTTTGTCAAATCAATCACATGTCCATATGAGAGCAAATATATCGTGACCTATAGAATCTACAGTCTCGTTTCTTACGTCGTTTGGTAAGCAAACTTTGACACACAATCCATGCAATTTATATGATGATATCGAGTTCCGTTTCGAAGATAGATGCAGAAGCATCCAAGTCTTACGAAATACAAGGGTCAGCTTTGTCAAATAAATCACATGTCCATATGAGAGCAAATATATCGTGACCTATAGAATCTACAGTCTCGTTTCTTACGTCGTTTGTTAAGCAAACTTTGACACACAATCCATGCAATTTATATGATGATATCGAGTTCCGTATCGAAATTAGATGCAGAAGCATCCAAGTCTCACGAAAAACAAGGGTCAGCTTTGTCAAATCAAACACATGTCCATATGAGAGCAAATATATCGTGACCTATAGAATCTACAGTCTCGTTTCTTACGTCGTTTGTTAAGCAAACTTTGACACACAATCCATGCAATTTATATGATGATATCGAGTTCCGTATCGAAATTAGATGCAGAAGCATCCAAGTCTCAAGAAATACAAGGGTCAGCTTTGTCAAATCAAACACATGTCCATATGGGAGCAAATATATCGTGACCTATAGAATCTACAGTCTCGTTTCTTACGTCGTTTGTTAAGCAAACTTTGACACACAATCCATGCAGTTTATATGATGATGTCGAGTTCCGTATCGAAATTAGATGCAGAAGCATCCAAGTCTTACGAAATACAAGGGTCAGCTTTGTCAAATCAAACACATGTCCATATGAGAGCAAATATATCGTGACCTATAGAATCTACAGTCTCGTTTCTTACGTCGTTTGTTAAGCAAACTTTGACACACAATCCATGCAATTTATATGATGATATCGAGTTCCGTATCGAAATTAGATGCAGAAGCATCCAAGTCTAACGAAATACAAGGGTCAGCTTTGTCAAATCAATCACATGTCCATATGAGAGCAAATATATCGTGACCTATAGAATCTACAGTCTCGTTTCTTACGACGTTTGTTAAGCAAACTTTGACACACAATCCATGCAATTTATATGATGATATCGAGTTCCGTATCGAAATTAGATGCAGAAGCATCCAGGTCTTACGAAATACAAGGGTCAGCTTTGTCAAATCAATCACATGTCCATATGAGAGCAAATATATCGTGACCTATAGAATCTACAGTCTCGTTTCTTACGTCGTTTGTTAAGCAAACTTTGACACACAATCCATGCAATTTATATGATGATATCGAGTTCCGTATCGAAATTAGATGCAGAAGCATCCAAGTCTTACGAAATACAAGGGTCAGCTTTGTCAAATCAATCACACATCCATATGAGAGCAAATATATCGTCAGCTAAAGAATCTACAGTCTCGTTTCTTACGGCGTTTGTTAAGCAAACTTTGACACACAATCCATGCAATTTATATGATGATATCGAGTTCCGTATCGAAATTAGATGCAGAAGCATCCAAGTCTTACGAAATACAAGGGTCAGCTTTGTCAAATCAATCACATGTCCATATGAGAGCAAATATATCGTGACCTATAGAATCTACGTTGGGGGCCACCGTGGTGCAATGGTTAGCACGTCCGCCTTGCACTCAGAAGGTCTGCGGTTCGAATCCCAGGCCAAGCAACATCAAATTTTCAACGGTGGCAAAATTCCCCCTCAGTAATGCTTGGCGACATTTCCTGAGTATTTAAGCCATGAAAAACTTCTCTACAAGTGGTGTCGTAAGACACGCCGTTCGGACTCGGCAATAAAAAGTAGGTCCCATATCATTGAGCCAATATGAATCGGCGTGCACTCATTGATATGAGAGAAGTCTCCCTTGTCCCATCTGGGATGTTTGTGGAACAATTATTATATAGAATCTACAGTCTCGTTTCTTACGTCGTTTGTTAAGCAAACTTTGACACACAATCCATGCAATTTATGTGATGATATCGTGTTCCGTATCGAAATTAGATGCAGAAGCATCCAAGTCTCACGAAATACAAGGGTCAGCTTTGTCAAATCAATCACATGTCCATATGAGAGCAAGTATATCGTCAGCTAAAGAATCTACAGTCTCGTTTCTTACGTCGTTTGTTAAGCAAACTTTGACACACAATCCATGCAATTTATATGATGATGTCGAGTTCCGTATCGAAATTAGATGCAGAAGCATCCAAGTCTCCCGAAATACAAGGGTCAGCATTGTCAAATCAATCACATGTCCATATGAGAGCAAATATATCGTCAGCTAAATAATCTACAGTCTCGTTTCTTACGTCGTTTGTTAAGCAAACTTTGACACACAATCCATGCAATTTATATGATGATATCGAGTTCCGTATCGAAATTAGATGCAGAAGCATCCAAGTCTCACGAAATACAAGGGTCAGCTTTGTCAAATCAACAGTCTCGTTTCTTACGTCGTTTGTTAAGCAAACGTTGACACACAATCCATGCAATTTATATGATGATGTCGAGTTCCGTATCGAAATTAGATGCAGAAGCATCCAAGTCTCCCGAAATACAAGGGTCAGCTTTGTCAAATCAATCACATGTCCATATGAGAGCAAATATATCGTGACCTATAGAATCTACAGTCTCGTTCCTTACGTCGTTTGTTAAGCAAACTTTGACACACAATCCATGCTATTTATATGATGATATCGAGTTCCGTATCGAAATTAGATGCAGAAGCATCCAAGTCTCACGAAATACAAGGGTCAGCTTTGTCAAATCAATCACATGTCCATATGAGAGCAAATATATCGTCAGCTAAAGAATCTACTGTCTCGTTTCTTACGTCGTTTGTTAAGCAAACTTTGACACACAATCCATGCAATTTATATGATGATATCGAGTTCCGTTTCGAAGATAGATGCAGAAGCATCCAAGTCTTACGAAATACAAGGGTCAGCTTTGTCAAATCAAACACATGTCCATATGAGAGCAAATATATCGTGACCTATAGAATCTACAGTCTCGTTCCTTACGTCGTTTGTTAAGCAAACTTTGACACACAATCCATGCAATTTATATGATGATGTCGAGTTCCGTATCGAAATTAGATGCAGAAGCATTCAAGTCTTACGAAATACAAGGGTCAGCTTTGTCAAATCAATCACATGTCCATATGAGAGCAAATATATCGTGACCTATAGAATCTACGTTGGGGGCCACCGTGGTGCAATGGTTAGCACGTCCGCCTTGCACTCAGAAGGTCTGCGGTTCGAATCCCAGGCCAAGCAACATCAAATTTTCAACGGTGGCAAAATTCCCCCTCAGTAATGCTTGGCGACATTTCCTGAGTATTTAAGCCATGAAAAACTTCTCTACAAGTGGTGTCGTAAGACACGCCGTTCGGACTCGGCAATAAAAAGTAGGTCCCATATCATTGAGCCAATATGAATCGGCGTGCACTCATTGATATGAGAGAAGTCTCCCTTGTCCCATCTGGGATGTTTGTGGAACAATTATTATATAGAATCTACAGTCTCGTTTCTTACGTCGTTTGTTAAGCAAACTTTGACACACAATCCATGCAATTTATGTGATGATATCGTGTTCCGTATCGAAATTAGATGCAGAAGCATCCAAGTCTCACGAAATACAAGGGTCAGCTTTGTCAAATCAATCACATGTCCATATGAGAGCAAGTATATCGTCAGCTAAAGAATCTACAGTCTCGTTTCTTACGTCGTTTGTTAAGCAAACTTTGACACACAATCCATGCAATTTATATGATGATGTCGAGTTCCGTATCGAAATTAGATGCAGAAGCATCCAAGTCTCCCGAAATACAAGGGTCAGCATTGTCAAATCAATCACATGTCCATATGAGAGCAAATATATCGTCAGCTAAATAATCTACAGTCTCGTTTCTTACGTCGTTTGTTAAGCAAACATTTGACACACAATCCATGCAATTTATATGATGATATCGAGTTCCGTATCGAAATTAGATGCAGAAGCATCCAAGTCTCACGAAATACAAGGGTCAGCTTTGTCAAATCAACAGTCTCGTTTCTTACGTCGTTTGTTAAGCAAACGTTGACACACAATCCATGCAATTTATATGATGATGTCGAGTTCCGTATCGAAATTAGATGCAGAAGCATCCAAGTCTCCCGAAATACAAGGGTCAGCTTTGTCAAATCAATCACATGTCCATATGAGAGCAAATATATCGTGACCTATAGAATCTACAGTCTCGTTCCTTACGTCGTTTGTTAAGCAAACTTTGACACACAATCCATGATATTTATATGATGATATCGAGTTCCGTATCGAAATTAGATGCAGAAGCATCCAAGTCTCACGAAATACAAGGGTCAGCTTTGTCAAATCAATCACATGTCCATATGAGAGCAAATATATCGTCAGCTAAAGAATCTACTGTCTCGTTTCTTACGTCGTTTGTTAAGCAAACTTTGACACACAATCCATGCAATTTATATGATGATATCGAGTTCCGTTTCGAAGATAGATGCAGAAGCATCCAAGTCTTACGAAATACAAGGGTCAGCTTTGTCAAATCAAACACATGTCCATATGAGAGCAAATATATCGTGACCTATAGAATCTACAGTCTCGTTCCTTACGTCGTTTGTTAAGCAAACTTTGACACACAATCCATGCAATTTATATGATGATGTCGAGTTCCGTATCGAAATTAGATGCAGAAGCATTCAAGTCTTACGAAATACAAGGGTCAGCTTTGTCAAATCAATCACATGTCCATATGAGAGCAAATATATCGTGACCTATAGAATCTACAGTCTCGTTTCTTACGTCGTTTGTTAAGCAAACTTTGACACACAATCCATGCAATTTATATGATGATATCTAGTTCCGTTTCGAAGATAGATGCAGAAGCATCCAAGTCTCAAGAAATACAAGGGTCAGCATTGTCAAATCAATCACATGTCCATATGAGAGCAAATATATCGTCAGCTAAAGAATCTACAGTCTCGTTTCTTACGCCGTTTGTAAAGCAAACTTTGACACACAATCCATGCAATTTATATGATGATATCGAGTTCCGTATCGAAATTAGATGCAGAAGCATCCAAGTCTCACGAAATACAAGGGTCAGCTTTGTCAAATCAATCACATGTCCATATGAGAGCAAATATATCGTGACCTATAGAATCTACAGTCTCGTTTCTTACGACGTTTGTTAAGCAAACTTTGACACACAATCCATGCAATTTATATGATGATATCGAGTTCCGTATCGAAATTAGATGCAAAAGCATCCAAGTCTTACGAAATACAAGGGTCAGCTTTGTCAAATCAATCACATGTCCATATGAGAGCAAATATATCGTCAGCTAAAGAATCTACAGTCTCGTTTCTTACGTCGTTTGTTAAGCAAACTTTGACACACAATCCATGCAATTTATATGATGATATCGTGTTCCGTATCGAAATTAGATACAGAAGCATCCAAGTCTTACGAAATACAAGGGTCAGCTTTGTCAAATCAATCACATGTCCATATGAGAGCAAATATATCGTGACCTATAGAATCTACAGTCTCGTTTCTTACGTCGTTTGGTAAGCAAACTGTGACACACAATCCATGCAATTTATATGATGATATCGAGTTCCGTATCGAAATTAGATGCAGAAGCATCCAAGTCTCACGAAATACAAGGGTCAGCTTTGTCAAATCAATCACATGTCCATATGAGAGCAAATATATCGTCAGCTATAGAATCTACAGTCTCGTTTCTTAAGTCGTTTGTTAAGCAAACTTTGACACACAATCCATGCAATTTATATGATGATGTCGAGTTCCGCATCGAAATTAGATGCAGAAGCATCCAAGTCTCCCGAAATACAAGGGTCAGCATTGTCAAATCAATCACATGTCCATATGAGAGCAAATATATCGTCAGCTAAATAATCTACAGTCTCGTTTCTTACGTCGTTTGTTAAGCAAACTTTGACACACAATCCATGCAATTTATATGATGATATCGAGTTCCGTATCGAAATTAGATGCAGAAGCATCCAAGTCTCACGAAATACAAGGGTCAGCTTTGTCAAATCAACAGTCTCGTTTTTTACGTCGTTTGTTAAGCAAACGTTGACAAACAATCCATGCAATTTATATGATGATGTCGAGTTCCGTATCGAAATTAGATGCAGAAGCATCCAAGTCTCCCGAAATACAAGGGTCAGCTTTGTCAAATCAATCACATGTCTATATGAGAGCAAATATATCGTGACCTATAGAATCTACAGTCTCGTTCCTTACGTCGTTTGTTAAGCAAACTTTGACACACAATCCATGCAATTTATATGATGATATCGAGTTCCGTATCGAAATTAGATGCAGAAGCATCCAAGTCTCACGAAATACAAGGGTCAGCTTTGTCAAATCAATCACATGTCCATATGAGAGCAAATATATCGTCAGCTAAAGAATCTACAGTCTCGTTTCTTACGTCGTTTGTTGAGCAAACTTTGACACACAATCCTTGCAATTTATATGATGATATCGAGTTCCGTTTCGAAGATAGATGCAGAAGCATCCAAGTCTTACGAAATACAAGGGTCAGCTTTGTCAAATCAAACACATGTCCATATGAGAGCAAATATATCGTGACCTATAGAATCTACAGTCTCGTTCCTTACGTCGTTTGTTAAGCAAACTTTGACACACAATCCATGCAATTTATATGATGATGTCGAGTTCCGTATCGAAATTAGATGCAGAAGCATTCAAGTCTTACGAAATACAAGGGTCAGCTTTGTCAAATCAATCACATGTCCATATGAGAGCAAATATATCGTGACCTATAGAATCTACAGTCTCGTTTCTTACGTCGTTTGTTAAGCAAACTTTGACACACAATCCATGCAATTTATATGATGATATCGAGTTCCGTTTCGAAGATAGATGCAGAAGCATCCAAGTCTCAAGAAATACAAGGGTCAGCATTGTCAAATCAATCACATGTCCATATGAGAGCAAATATATCGTCAGCTAAAGAATCTACAGTCTCGTTTCTTACGTCGTTTGTTAAGCAAACTTTGACACACAATCCATGCAATTTATATGATGATATCGAGTTCCGTATCGAAATTAGATGCAGAAGCATCCAAGTCTCACGAAATACAAGGGTCAGCTTTGTCAAATCAATCACATGTCCATATGAGAGCAAATATATCGTGACCTATAGAATCTACAGTCTCGTTTCTTACGACGTTTGTTTAGCAAACTTTGACACACAATCCATGCAATTTATATGATGATATCGAGTGCCGTATCGAAATTAGATGCAGAAGCATCCAAGTCTTACGAAATACAAGGGTCAGCTTTGTCAAATCAATCACATGTCCATATGAGAGCAAATATATCGTCAGCTAAAGAATCTACAGTCTCGTTTCTTACGTCGTTTGTTAAGCAAACTTTGACACACAATCCATGCAATTTATATGATGATATCGTGTTCCGTATCGAAATTAGATGCAGAAGCATCCAAGTCTTACGAAATACAAGGGTCAGCTTTGTCAAATCAATCACATGTCCATATGAGAGCAAATATATCGTGACCTATAGAATCTACAGTCTCGTTTCTTACGTCGTTTGGTAAGCAAACTTTGACACACAATCCATGCAATTTATATGATGATATCGAGTTCCGTATCGAAATTAGATGCAGAAGCATCCAAGTCTCCCGAAATACAAGGGTCAGCTTTGTCAAATCAATCACATGTCCATATGAGAGCAAATATATCGTGACCTATAGAATCTACAGTCTCGTTTCTTACGTCGTTTGGTAAGCAAACTTTGACACACAATCCATGCAATTTATATGATGATATCGAGTTCCGTATCGAAATTAGATGCAGAAGCATCCAAGTCTTACGAAATACAAGGGTCAGCTTTGTCAAATCAATCACATGTCCATATGAGAGCAAATATATCGTCAGCTAAAGAATCTACAGTCTCGTTTCTTACGTCGTTTGTTAAGCAAACTTTGACACACAATCCATGCAATTTATATGATGATATCGAGTTCCGTTTCGAAGATAGATGCAGAAGCATCCAAGTCTTACGAAATACAAGGGTCAGCTTTGTCAAATCAAACACATGTCCATATGAGAGCAAATATATCGTGACCTATAGAATCTACAGTCTCGTTCCTTACGTCGTTTGTTAAGCAAACTTTGACACACAATCCATGCAATTTATATGATGATGTCGAGTTCCGTATCGAAATTAGATGCAGAAGCATTCAAGTCTTACGAAATACAAGGGTCAGCTTTGTCAAATCAATCACATGTCCATATGAGAGCAAATATATCGTGACCTATAGAATCTACAGTCTCGTTTCTTACGTCGTTTGTTAAGCAAACTTTGACACACAATCCATGCAATTTATATGATGATATCGAGTTCCGTTTCGAAGATAGATGCAGAAGCATCCAAGTCTCAAGAAATACAAGGGTCAGCATTGTCAAATCAATCACATGTCCATATGAGAGCAAATATGTCGTCAGCTAAAGAATCTACAGTCTCGTTTCTTACGTCGTTTGTTAAGCAAACTTTGACACACAATCCATGCAATTTATATGATGATATCGAGTTCCGTATCGAAATTAGATGCAGAAGCATCCAAGTCTCACGAAATACAAGGGTCAGCTTTGTCAAATCAATCACATGTCCATATGAGAGCAAATATATCGTGACCTATAGAATCTACAGTCTCGTTTCTTACGACGTTGGTTAAGCAAACTTTGACACACAATCCATGCAATTTATATGATGATATCGAGTTCCGTATCGAAATTAGATGCAGAAGCATCCAAGTCTTACGAAATACAAGGGTCAGCTTTGTCAAATCAATCACATGTCCATATGAGAGCAAATATATCGTCAGCTAAAGAATCTACAGTCTCGTTTCTTACGTCGTTTGTTAAGCAAACTTTGACACACAATCCATGCAATTTATATGATGATATCGTGTTCCGTATCGAAATTAGATGCAGAAGCATCCAAGTCTTACGAAATACAAGGGTCAGCTTTGTCAAATCAATCACATGTCCCTATGAGAGCAAATATATCGTGACCAATGGAATCTACAGTCTCGTTTCTTACGTCGTTTGGTAAGCAAACTTTGACACACAATCCATGCAATTTATATGATGATATCGAGTTCCGTATCGAAATTAGATGCAGAAGCATCCAAGTCTCCCGAAATACAAGGGTCAGCTTTGTCAAATCAATCACATGTCCATATGAGAGCAAATATATCGTGACCTATAGAATCTACAGTCTCGTTTCTTACGTCGTTTGTTAAGCAAACTTTGACACACAATCCATGCAATTTATATGATGATATCGAGTTCCGTATCGAAATTAGATGCAGAAGCATCCAAGTCTCAAGAAATACAAGGGTCAGCTTTGTCAAATCAATCACATGTCCATATGAGAGGAAATATATCGTCAGCTAAAGAATCTACAGTCTCGTTTCTTACGACGTTTGTTAAGCAAACTTTGACACACAATCCATGCAATTTATATGATGATATCGAGTTCCGTATCGAAATTAGATGCAGAAGCATCCAAGTCTTACGAAATACAAGGGTCAGCTTTGTCAAATCAATCACATGTCCATATGAGAGCAAATATATCGTCAGCTAAAGAATCTACAGTCTCGTTTCTTACGTCGTTTGGTAAGCAAACTTTGACACACAATCCATGCAATTTATATGATGATATCGAGTTCCGTATCGAAATTAGATGCAGAAGCATCCAAGTCTCCCGAAATACAAGGGTCAGGTTTGTCAAATCAATCACATGTCCATATGAGAGCAAATATATCGTGACCTATAGAATCTACAGTCTCGTTTCTTACGTCGTTTGTTAAGCAAACTTTGACACACAATCCATGCAATTTAGATGATGATATCGAGTTCCGTTTCGAAGATAGATGCAGAAGCATCCAAGTCTCACGAAATACAAGGGTCAGCTTTGTCAAATTAATCACATGTCCATATGAGAGCAAATATATCGTGACCTATTGAATCTACAGTCTCGTTTCTTACGTCGTTTGTTAAGCAAACTTTGACACACAATCCATGCAATTTATATGATGATGTCGAATTCCGTATCGAAATTAGATGCAGAAGCATCCAAGTCTCCCGAAATACAAGCATCAGCTTTATCAAATCAATCACATGTCCATATGAGAGCAAATATATCGTCACCTATAGAATCTACAGTCTCGTTTCTTACGACGTTTGTTAAGCAAACTTTGACACACAATCCATGCAATTTATATGATGATGTCGAGTTCCGTATCGAAATTAGATGCAGAAGCATCCAAGTCTTACGAAATACAAGGGTCAGCTTTGTCAAATCAATCACATGTCCATATGAGAGCAAATATATCGTGACCTATAGAATCTACAGTCTCGTTTCTTACGTCGTTTGTTAAGCAAACTTTGACACACAATCCATGCAATTTATATGATGATATCGAGTTCCGTATCGAAATTAGATGCAGAAGCATCCAAGTCTCACGAAATACAAGGGTCAGCTTTATCAAATCAATCACATGTCCATATGAGAGCAAATATATCGTCACCTATAGAATCTACAGTCTCGTTTCTTACGTCGTTTGGTAAGCAAACTTTGACACACAATCCATGCAATTTATATGATGATGTCGAGTTCCGTATCGAAATTAGATGCAGAAGCATCCAAGTCTTACGAAATACAAGGGTCAGCTTTGTCAAATCAATCACATGTCCATATGAGAGCAAATATATCGTGACCTATAGAATCTACAGTCTCGTTTCTTACGTCGTTTGTTAAGCAAACTTTGACACACAATCCATGCAATTTATATGATGATATCGAGTTCCGTATCGAAATTAGATGCAGAAGCATCCAAGTCTCACGAAATACAAGGGTCAGCTTTATCAAATCAATCACATGTCCATATGAGAGCAAATATATCGTCACCTATAGAATCTACAGTCTCGTTTCTTACGTCGTTTGTTAAGCAAACTTTGACACACAATCCATGCAATTTATATGATGATATCGAGTTCCGTATCGAAATTAGATGCAGAAGCATCCAAGTCTCACGAAATACAAGGGTCAGCTTTGCCAAATCAATCACATGTCCATATGAGAGCAAATATATCGTGACCTATAGAATCTACAGTCTCGTTCCTTACGTCGTTTGGTAAGCAAACTTTGACACACAATCCATGCAATTTATATGATGATGTCGAGTTCCGTATCGAAATTAGATGCAGAAGCATCCAAATCTCACGAAATACAAGGGTCAGCTTTGTCAAATCAATCACATGTCCATATGAGAGTAAATATATCGTGACCTATAGAATCTACAGTCTCGTTTCTTACGTCGTTTGTTAAGCAAACTTTGACACACAATCCATGCAATTTATATGGTGATATCGAGTTTCGTATCGAAATTAGATGCAGAAGCATCCAAGTCTAACGAAATACAAGGGTCAGCTTTGTCAAATCAAACACATGTCCATATGAGAGCAAATATATCGTGACCTATAGAATCTACAGTCTCGTTTCATACGTCGTTTGTTAAGCAAACTTTGACACACAATCCTTGCAATTTATATGATGATGTCGAGTTCCGTATCGAAATTAGATGCAGAAGCATCCAAGTCTTACGAAATACAAGGGTCAGCTTTGTCAAATCAAACACATGTCCATATGAGAGCAAATATATCGTCAGCTAAAGAATCTACAGTCTCGTTTCTTACGTCGTTTGGTAAGCAAACTTTGACACACAATCCATGCAATTTATATGATGATATCGAGTTCCGTATCGAAATTAGATGCAGAAGCATCCAAATCTCACGAAATACAAGGGTCAGCTTTGTCAAATCAATCACATGTCCATATGAGAGTAAATATATCGTGACCTATAGAATCTACAGTCTCGTTTCCTACGTCGTTTGTTAAGCAAACTTTGACACACAATCCATGCAATTTATATGATGATATCGAGTTCCGTATCGAAATTAGATGCAGAAGCATCCAAGTCTAACGAAATACAAGGGTCAGCTTTGTCAAATCAAACACATGTCCATATGAGAGCAAATATATCGTGACCTATAGAATCTACAGTCTCGTTTCTTACGTCGTTTGTTAAGCAAACTTTGACACACAATCCATGCAATTTATATGATGATATCGAGTTCCGTATCGAAATTAGATGCAGAAGCATCCAAGTCTAACGAAATACAAGGGTCAGCTTTGTCAAATCAATCATATGTCCATATGAGAGCAAATATATCGTGACCTATAGAATCTACAGTCTCGTTTCTTACGTCGTTTGTTAAGCAAACTTTGACACACAATCCATGCAATTTATATGATGATGTCGAGTTCCGTATCGAAATTAGGTGCAGAAGCATCCAAGTCTTACGAAATACAAGGGTCAGCTTTGTCAAATCAAACACATGTCCATATGAGAGCAAATATATCGTCAGCTAAAGAATCTACAGTCTCGTTTCTTACGTCGTTTGGTAAGCAAACTTTGACACACAATCCATGCAATTTATATGATGATATCGAGTTCCGTATCGAAATTAGATGCGGAAGCATCCAAGTCTTACGAAATACAAGGGTCAGCTTTGTCAAATCAATCACATGTCCATATGAGAGCAAATATATCGTGACCTATAGAATCTACAGTCTCGTTTCTTACGTCGTTTGGTAAGCAAACTTTGACACACAATCCATGCAATTTATATGATGACGTCGAGTTCCGTATCGAAATTAGATGCAGAAGCATCCAAGTCTCACGAAATACAAGGGTCAGCTTTGTCAAATCAATCACATGTCCATATGAGAGCAAATATATCGTGACCTATAGAATCTACAGTCTCGTTTCTTACGACGTTTGTTAAGCAAACTTTGACACACAATCCATGAAATTTATATGATGATATCGTGTTCCGTATCGAAATTAGATGCAGAAGCATCCAAGTCTTACGAAATACAAGGGTCAGCTTTGTCAAATCAAACACATGTCCATATGAGAGCAAATATATCGTGACCTATAGAATCTACAGTCTCGTTTCTTACGTCGTTTGTTAAGCAAACTTTGACACACAATCCATGCAATTTATATGATGATATCGAGTTCCGTATCGAAATTAGATGCAGAAGCATCCAAGTCTCACGAAATACAAGGGTCAGCTTTGTCAAATCAATCACATGTCCATATGAGAGCAAATATATCGTCAGCTATAGAATCTACAGTCTCGTTTCTTACGTCGTTTGTTAAGCAAACTTTGACACACAATCCATGCAATTTATATGATGATATCGAGTTCCGTATCGAAATTAGATGCAGAAGCATCCAAGTCTTACGAAATACAAGGGTCAGCTTTGTCAAATCAATCACATGTCCATATAAAAGCAAATATATCGTGACCTATAGAATCTACAGTCTCGTTCCTTACGTCGTTTGTTAAGCAAACTTTGACACACAATCCATGCAATTTATATGATGATGTCGAGTTCCGTATCGAAATTAGATGCAGAAGCATCCAAGTCTCACGAAATACAAAGGTCAGCTTTGTCAAATCAATCACATGTCCATATGAGAGCAAATATATCGTGACCTATAGAATCTACAGTCTCGTTTCTTACGTCGTTTGTTAAGCAAACTTTGACACACAATCCATGCAATTTATATGATGATATCGTGTTC
Organism: Musca autumnalis; assembly: GCF_047663935.1. Lineage (NCBI taxonomy): Eukaryota > Metazoa > Arthropoda > Insecta > Diptera > Muscidae > Musca > Musca autumnalis. Next base: position 261,692 of record NW_027411669.1, read on the forward strand.
CGTATCGAAATTAGATGCAGAAGCATCCAAGTCTCACGAAATACAAGGGTCAGCTTTGTCAAATCAATCACATGTCCATATGAGAGCAAATATATCGTCAGCTAAAGAATCTACAGTCTCGTTTCTTACGTCGTTTGGTAAGCAAACTTTGACACACAATCCATGCAATTTATATGATGATATCGAGTTCCGTTTCGAAGATAGATGCAGAAGCATCCAAGTCTCCCGAAATACAAGGGTCAGCATTGTCAAATCAATCACATGTCCATATGAGAGCAAATATATCGTGACCTATAGAATCTACAGTCTCGTTTCTTACGTCGTTTGTTAAGCAAACTTTGACACACAATCCATGCAATTTATATGATGATATCGAGTTCCGTATCGAAATTAGATGCAGAAGCATCCAAGTCTCCCGAAATACAAGGGTCAGCATTGTCAAATCAATCACATGTCCATATGAGAGCAAATATATCGTCAGCTAAAGAATCTACAGTCTCGTTTCTTACGTCGTTTGTTAAGCAAACTTTGACACACAATCCATGCAATTTATATGATGATATCGTGTTCCGTATCGAAATTAGATGCAGAAGCATCTAAGTCTCACGAAATACAAGGGTCAGCTTTGTCAAATCAAACACATGTCCATATGAGAGCAAATATATCGTGACCTATAGAATCTACAGTCTCGTTTCTTACGTCGTTTGTTAAGCAAACTTTGACACACAATCCATGCAATTTATATGATGATATCGAGTTCCGTATCGAAATTAGATGCAGAAGCATCCAAGTCTCAAGAAATACAAGGGTCAGCTTTGTCAAATCAATCACATGTCCATATGAGAGGAAATATATCGTGACCTATAGAATCTACAGTCTCGTTTCTTACGTCGTTTGTTAAGCAAACTTTGACACACAGTCCATGCAATTTATATGATGATATCGTGTTCCGTATCGAAATTAGATGCAGAAGCATCCAAGTCTTACGAAATACAAGGGTCAGCTTTGCAAATCAATCACATGTCCATATGAGAGCAAATATATCGTGACCTATAATATCTACAGTCTCGTTTCTTACGACGTTTGTTAAGCAAACTTAGACACACAATCCATGCAATTTATATGATGATATCGAGTTCCGTATCGAAATTAGATGCAGAAGCATCCAAGTCTTACGAAATACAAGGGTCAGCTTTGTCAAATCAATCACATGTCCATATGAGAGCAAATATATCGTGACCTATAGAATCTACAGTCTGGTTCCTTACGTCGTTTGTTAAGCAAACTTTGACACACAATCCATGCAATTTATATGATGATGTCGAGTTCCGTTTCGAAGATAGGTGCAGAAGCATCCATGTCTTACGAAATACAAGGGTCAGCTTTGTCAAATCAAACACATGTCCATATGAGAGCAAATATATCGTGACCTATAGAATCTACAGTCTCGTTTCTTACGTCGTTTGTTAAGCAAACTTTGACACACAATCCATGCAATTTATATGATGATATCGAGTTCCGTTTCGAAGATAGATGCAGAAGCATCCAAGTCTTACAAAATACAAGGGTCAGCTTTGTCAAATCAATCACATGTCCATATGAGAGCAAATATATCGTGACCTATAGAATCTACAGTCTGGTTCCTTACGTCGTTTGTTAAGCAAACTTTGACACACAATCCATGCAATTTATATGATGATGTCGAGTTCCGTTTCGAAGATAGGTGCAGAAGCATCCATGTCTTACGAAATACAAGGGTCAGCTTTGTCAAATCAAACACATGTCCATATGAGAGCAAATATATCGTGACCTATAGAATCTACAGTCTCGTTTCTTACGACGTTTGTTAAGCAAACTTTGACACACAATCCATGCAATTTATATGATGATATCGAGTTCCGTATCGAAATTAGATGCAGAAGCATCCAAGTCTTACAAAATACAAGGGTCAGCTTTGTCAAATCAATCAACATGTCCATATGAGAGCAAATATATCGTGACCTATAGAATCTACAGTCTCGTTCCTTACGTCGTTTGTTAAGCAAACTTTGACACACAATCCATGCAATTTATATGATGATGTCGAGTTCCGTATCGAAATTAGATGCAGAAGCATCCAAGTCTCACGAAATACAAGGGTCAGCTTTGTCAAATCAATCACATGTCCATATGAGAGCAAATATATCGTGACCTATAGAATCTACAGTCTCGTTTCTTACGTCGTTTGTTAAGCAAACATTGACACACAATCATGCAATTTATATGATGAAATCGAGTTCCGTTTCGAAATTAGATGCAGAAGCATCCAAGTCTTACGAAATACAAGGGTCAGCTTTGTCAAATCAATCACATGTCCATATGAGAGCAAATATATCGTGACCTATAGAATCTCCAGTCTCGTTTCTTACGTCGTTTGTTAAGCAAACTTTGACACACAATCCATGCAATTTATATGATGATATCGAGTTCCGTATCGAAATTAGATGCAGAAGCATCCAAGTCTCACGAAATACAAGGGTCAGCTTTGTCAAATCAATCACATGTCCATATGAGAGCAAATATATCGTGACCTATTGAATCTACAGTCTCATTTCTTACGTCGTTTGTTAAGCAAACTTTGACACACAATTATGCAATTTATATGATGATATCGAGTTCCGTTTCGAAGATAGATGCAGAAGCATCCAAGTCTCAAGAAATACAAGGGTCAGCTTTGTCAAATCAAACACATGTCCATATGAGAGCAAATATATCGTGACCTATAATATCTACAGTCTCGTTTCTTACGACGTTTGTTAAGCAAACTTTGACACACAATCCATGCAATTTATATGATGATATCGAGTTCCGTATCGAAATTTGATGCAGAAGCATCCAAGTCTAACGAAATACAAGGGTCAGCTTTGTCAAATCAATCACATGTCCATATGAGAGCAAATATATCGTGACCTATAGAATCTACAGTCTCGTTCCTTACGTCGTTTGTTAAGCAAACTTTGACACACAATCCATGCAATTTATATGATGATTTCGAGTTCCGTATCGAAATTAGATGCAGAAGCATCCAAGTCTTATGAAATACAAGGGTCAGCTTTGTCAAATCAATCACATGTCCATATGAGAGCAAATATATCGTGACCTATAGAATCTACAGTCTTGTTCCTTACGTCGTTTGTTAAGCAAACTTTGACACACAATCCATGCAATTTATATGATGATGTCGAGTTCCGTATCGAAATTAGATGCAGAAGCATCCAAGTCTCACGAAATACAAGGGTCAGCTTTGTCAAATCAATCACATGTCCATATGAGAGCAAATATATCGTGACCTATAGAATCTACAGTCTCGTTTCTTACGTCGTTTGGTAAGCAAACTTTGACACACAATCCATGCAATTTATATGATGATATCGAGTTCCGTTTCGAAGATAGATGCAGAAGCATCCAAGTCTTTGTGATAAACTATGGTCCCACAACATTAACGTAATGAACCAAAATTGTTTGCTGGGAAGTTAAAAACTCCCTAACTTGATTTGATTTTTTGTTATTCCCCGTTGCTGTGTGTGTTCTCCCATCAACTTATATAGCCAATCGAACACCCCGTCTGTTCGCATTGGCAACGCAGCCGGTCTAAGCTTTTAGTTTGCTGAGCCACCCCCACATGCTGGTGTAGCTCAGGGGATGCGTGTCCGCTTCTGAATCGAATGGACCGAAGTTCAATCCACGACGTGATCGAATCATTTTTTTTTTTATTTCTTAATATATATTTTTTTTTCATTCTCTACCCTAACGGTTCTATTGGAGACTTTTTTAGGTACTTTTCTAGGTGTTAGTGAGTACATATAATCAGATCGAATTTTGTGAGATTAATTTAACTTTTCGTTAAATGTTCTCATCTAAAAATATGGATAAAGCAATATCTAGTGGTGAAATCTCACTAAAAATGAGATTGCCCCTCTCCTTGGTTTAAATGTTAGGAGATCTTTCTTTTGCTTTCCTGAACCAAACACGAAAACACACATCAATAGTGGAAACAGATTTTAATAAACTTAGAGTTTTACAATCAGCCTAGAGAAAGCAAAAGTGTAATTAAATCTTTAAATATCATTGCAAACCAAAATCTTTTACACCGAAGTGTATTCTCATTAATTTCAAAATAATATAACCGGTCGCAAATCAAAGGTATTTTTTATTCCTTAAATTTAATAATTTGGCAAAATATGTTTTTCTAACCAAATGTCTTTATGGTTGTTGTGTTAGAAAACTCACAAGAAATACCAAGGAACTGTACCAAAAAACCGATACTCTAATTGTATAAATTGTAACTAAACTGTGTAAACAAGTGTTTTGCCAAATACTAAGGTAAGGTGTGATCATACATAGTGGAATTCCGTGGCACAATAACTTCTCTTTTTGTCCAATCTAGATCGCTATAACTATCCTCATTTTCGGCCCTCCGATTCTTGAGCCGTAAATGGGGATCCATCTTTTATTCGCAAACAAAAACAAAAAAAAAAACACCAAAAAGTTGTGCAAAAGCCACCATCAGTCACAGTGATTTCTTAAAATTTGGGAGAATATAAATCGTCTAGAATTGCCTAAGTCCAGCTGTGCATATCGAACAACTTTTCTTTTAATCCATTGTCATTGTGTTGGGACTTAAGGGTTGGCCAAATTTCATCTGTGTAACTATCGGCCATTTTGGAAAAACTTCGGAATCCCACATCCGTAATGCCGAATGTAGAATTACTTGATACGACTAAATTCTCCACATTATAACAGTTTGCATTGGGTTCGGAATTGTGGAATAATTTACAATTAAAAAACCATCAATTAATAAAACTCGGAGACTGTGCGGCGCAACACAAGAACAGCAACGACAGCAGTCTAACCATCCAGTGGGCTAAAAATAGCTACAGTCCATTTCTGATTGGCTGATGATTGTGCGCAGACACTAATGCTTGTTACAGCACTAAAACCTATTTAAAGCCAAAGTCGACAACAGCCGCAATAGCCCAAGTAGTAAGCGGGCGTTGTATCTTATCAACAAGTCAAGGGACCTGAGTTCGATTCCTGACTCCGACGTTATTTAATTACAATTTTAATTTTAGGAAACCAAAAGGTTTTGCCTTATAAGTATAAATAATCATCCAAAACTTAAGCTCCATAAAGTATGCAAACATTTCAAAGCCTTAATAAGTGTCTTAAAATATTTACAGCCTTCATCATTATCCTTCACCCACATACGTACGCTTGTTCATCGAGGCCTCGGCGATCTTCGTAGGAGTGGCTCAAAGGATTGTAGCCAGAAATTAAGAGTGAGTTTTGAGTTATAACAAACCAAATGTGTAAAAAAATAACTTTGAATTATTTGCATATAAATCCTTAAAATTGGTGTCAGCAAAGCGATCTTTAAACCATAATTTCATTTCCTTAAATTTATTCATTTTTTTATTGAACCCCAATAAATTGGGCTAAATGACCCTTTTAACCAAAATTAAATAAAGTAAATCATAATTAAGGTTTATGGTAAAAAGATCCCTTTGTTACATTAATCTTCTTGAGAGCTTATTTAATTGCTATATCTTTTATTATTATCTGTTGGATCCTTCCAACATCATATATTATCCTACTGATTTACAAAATCTCAAACCAAATTCGATTATTATTCTTGGCTTCATTAAACTTATAATTAATTCTGTCTTTTTGAAAGGACAATCTCATTTATAGTACTGTATTTTTATCGAGTGTATGCACCCAAATAGCTATTAGATAAAGTCATGAATATTATGAAAATTATACCTTTATCCATTATAACTATTATTATAAATATATTTTCTTGAATTATAATTTTAAAGGATAGTTTTTTTATTAAAATATAATCTGGTTATTACCAAGATGTTCCCTTAATTTGCTATTTTTCTTACTGATGGTGAGGTAAGATAGACAGGTAAATCTGCAAGTATGGGGTCTCCACAAAATCCAAAACCCTTGAGACCATGGTAGGGTGGGTTTTAGAGGGTCGGACTCCAATCGTCATCGGGAGTTCCGTTAGCTGCAATCTGAGGTTGATCTTTGTTTTATTTCGCTTTAATCTGATTCAACAGGGGTGCAGTGTTGAATAGATACTTGGTTAATCTACATTTATTTTCATTTTAGTAATCCGGGAGTCTTAAATAATATTTTTTGTTTATGTTTAGGTTGAATAATTTTGAGAACAGTAAAGACACGGACTCCCCCACCCGACTGATAGCTAGCAGTATTAATGGCTCCCATTAGTCTTTTTGGTCTCGATACAAATACAACACCAATTTCCATCATTCAGGTCCGGCCTGGTACAAACGGTACATTACATAAATAGAATGGCGCCCATCGTGGGGCAACCACAATCAAGTCCTTTTGGACAAGAGCATTTCCGGCACAAGGAAAATTTTATCACCTAAGCGTAGAGTTGTAATTTCTTTGCGAATTATTCTCGTAAGAGAATAAATTGCTCAGGATTTACAATTACATGTTTCTGCCAACATTAGGTATTGATTGGCCCCAACAATTTTTTATTATACACTTAATTTAGATTTCAATATATAGGTTTTTGATAAGATTATTTTGATGCAGGATACGGTGGTTGGAATACTTGTTGAAGTTCTGTGGATTTTTCCGATTTCTGGTGTCCTCGGAAAACTGACCGAGAATTCTCTCAACAATATTTTCTAACTTCGACTGAATGCTTCAGAGCACTTTTGTCAAATCCGTTAGCATTTGTTTTTTTCCATGAATTTCTTATTTATTGTCGGCTGAGATACCGTCAACCTGATATTTTTTTTGGATTAACTTTAATGTTGCTAACTGCGACTTGAAGTCCAGAAATGTCAGTTCTGCTAAGAAAAAAACTGACGGTTTGTCGTTAAAAAGTATTTACGGGAAAAAAATATATGCTCAATAGGCCAATTTGTTTTTGTCTTAATCAAACCTCAGATTCACAATATGTATATTTTTTTAGTTTACCCATATCTGCCTCACCTACATCAGTAAGAAATGTTACTAATTGCATTAAGATTTGATAAACCCTTTCTAATTACCCCGTTTGTTTGGTAAAGTTATATGGTACAAGCAATTTAATCGCAGTTTCCAATTGGTATTTCTTAACTTTTGAGTTTCAATTTGGTTTGCTTTCTCATCGAATTAATTCGAGTGCACTCCATTATCAATTCCTGTTATTTCTATTATACAAAAATAAATGTCTATTCCCCGTAGTCCTATTTCAAATCCAATTACGGAAGCCAAAAATACCGTCGATGAGGAGGTTAAATGTCCTTCCTGTAATAAAGTCCTGCTTGAGCAAAGTCAAGAATGTTTTATCCTTGATATATGCCAGCACATTTTTCACAAAGAATGCATAGAGGAGGCCTTGTCCAATTCATCCAAGTGTCCTTCATGCAACGAAACTTGCGAACTTGTAAATCTGAAGAAGTATCCGATAGTAAGTTTCGATTCAGTCGAAATAGCAACCCAGACCGGTGCTATTAAGAAAAGTTCTTCTTCCTATCGTGGTAAACCTCGTGGCGCAGCGGCTAATCGTCCAGTTACCCGCAACTTCAGTAAAACCCTATTTAGTGAACCTTTTAATACAAGCCAGGATTTTGAATTTCCTCCTCCAAATAGTCTGATTGAGGTCAGAAATAATCCTCAAACCCCTTTAAGCAATTCAAATCCTTACCTCAGCTCTCCTCAACAGTATCAAAAGTCCCAAGGTCCGGGAAAAAGCTCCAAGCAGTCGGTGACTACTACGCATTATAAAACGAATGAGATTGACTACTCTCGCATCAATCGTATGATTGAAAAAAGTGTGGCGAAAGTCTTTCAAAATTTAAATTTAGGAAACCAGCACCAAAATCAAGGTGCAATTCAAAACGGTAACCCAACAAACAATAATTTCGATAGAAATTCCAATCCCCCAGCTATTGGTTCCAATGAAAATAGAAATTCAGGTAATTTTTCATCTAACTCCGAAGAACCTTATCAGTTATTGCGTCCAGATCGAATTACTCTCATTCTCCAAAACTGCACATCCAATTTGATGGATCTAACCATGGTCTGTCAGTGGAGGAATTCCTATATCGGGTGAAAACCTTAACTAAGGAACACCTAAATAATAATTTGAATACGTATGTAAAAATCTTACGATACTTTTATCCGGAAAAGCCAAAGAATGGTATTGGCGGTACCATAAAAGTGTAGAGTCCATACAATGGACCCAATTTTGTGGAGCTTTACGCTCACAGTTCAAAGATCTGAGGTCGGATTTTGACCTAATGGAGATGATAAGAAATCGGAAGATGAGGGCTAACGAATCGTTCGATTCCTTTTACGACTCAATTTGCTCTATAGCAGACCGTTTGCGTAATCCCATCCAGAAGAAGAATTGGTTGAAATTTTAACAAGGAATTTAAGAACCGAGATTCGACACGAATTGCTATACGTCCCAATTTTTACCATAGCTCATCTGAGGAAACTCGTACAAATGCGAGAAAACTTAGTTAATGATGAGTCGTTCAAAAGGAATTCAATATCCAAACAAAATTTTCCAAATAATTCGAATTCTCGTAGAAACATTGCAGAATTGCAGTGTGGAGAACAAGGGGAGGGAGAAATGACTTCTGAGGTATGCGTGGATGCGATTAGGAAGGATCCATCGAATGTAGTTTGTTGGAACTGTGACGAAAGCGGCCATTACTGGGACGATTGTCTCCAGGATCGCACAGTTTTTTGCTATGGGTGTGGTACCAAAAAGGTATACAAACCACAATGCATAAAGTGCTCAAATCGCACAATGTCCACACAGACAAAAAACTGCATGAGCCAACAATTAAATCGAAGTCCATAGTACCAGCTGAATCGATCCCCATGAGTGAACAAAACCTTGACCAAACACCAAAAGTAACTATTCTTAAATCAGATTTGAAAATTTCGCAGCCAGTCCCAAAGATTTTATACCCAATTCGTCCATTTCACGAGCGATATCAAATATACTTAGAAAAAAGAAATCAAATATTTTCGGTAGCTGAAGTTTCAGTAAAAGAAAACAAAAGTCCGAAAAGATCGACACGACGACTTAGGCAATATTACAAACGACGTAAATTGGCTTCTAAATATATCATATCTACAATTTTAAATGACCCTAAAGATAAACGATTTTATGCGAAAGTTAATTTCTTACATTTCACCGAATATGGTTTATTAGATACAGGGGCCAATATATCTTGTATTGGTTCTGATTTGGCAACTCAAAATTTTATGAAATATCCTGAGTTTACACCAGGAAAAACTTCTGTTAGAACAGCCGATGGGTCAGTTCAGAGGACTTTGGGGTCCCTACAGGTTAAAATGTGTTTCCGTGGGGAAAGTCACCTTATAAAACTCCTAATTGTTCCCTCAATAACTCAACGATTGATATTAGGGTTAGATTTTTGGAAACTTTTCTGCCTAGCCCCAGATATTTTTGACTGCCCAATCACAACTACACCTTCAAATGTTCCTTATAGTCCTGCTATTGCATCTGCCCTTGAATCGTCGGTTTGTTCTATCGGAACGACAAATCCGACCACTGTATATCCCCCAACCACTTCTGAAATGTTTAAATACCCATTGACACCCAGCCAACAGAGTCAATTGAGTGCCATAATAGATATGTTTCCAAATTTTTCGAAACAAGGCCTAGGTAGAACGTCTTATTTAAAACATCACATTGAGATAGGAGAGGCAAAACCAGTGAAGCAACGATTTTACCCCGTCTCTCCCGCCGTGGAGAATTTAATGTATAAAGAAATCGATCGTATGCTTTCACTTGGTGTTATAGAACCCTCAGTGTCCGCCTGGTCATCGCCCATGCGATTAGTGGTTAAACCAAATAAAGTTCGCTTATGCCTTGACGCCAGGAAGTTGAACCTCGTTACTAAAAAAGACGCCTATCCTCTGCCCAGTATTGAAGGGATCTTTGCTAGATTACCCAAAGCTAACATCATTACAAAACTGGATCTTAAAGACGCATACTGGCAGATAGGTCTGTCTGAAGATTCGAAGGCTCTAACAGCTTTTACAGTGCCCGGAAGGCCACTGTATCAGTTCGTGGTTATGCCTTTCGGGCTCTGCACAGCCCCGCAAACAATGTGTCGATTGGTTGACATGATCATCCCGCCCGATTTAAGATATTGCGTTTTCGGGTACTTGGATGACATAGTCATTGTTTCCGAAGACTTTAAAACCCATTTGTCCATTTTAGTACGAATAGCTCATGAGTTGTCCAAAGCCAATTTAACCCTTAATGTGGAAAAAAGCCAATTTTGTGTGACACAAACCAAATATCTTGGGTATGTCATCGGCAATGGGGGTATCCATACTGATCCCGAAAAAATCGATTCGATTCTCAGTTGGCCTATTCCAAAAAGTATAAGGCAGGTTAGGGGATTCTTAGGTCTGGCGGGCTGGTACCGCAGATTTATAGAAAACTTCTCCACTATAACCTTTCCAATATCTGAAACACTGACTACAAAACAAAAATTCAAATGGACTCCTCAAGCCCAACAAGCATTCGACATCATAAAAACCCGTCTCACCACAGCACCCGTCCTGTCTAATCCGGATTTCACAAAAAAATTTTTTTTACATTGTGATGCTTCCGATTATGGCATTGGGGCTGTGTTAGTGCAGTTGGATTCCGAAGGAAATGAAAAGCCAATCGCTTTTATGTCCAAAAAATTAAATACATCCCAGAGAAACTATAGTGTGACGGAACGGGAATGCCTAGCAGCGGTTGAGGCGATCAAAAAGTTTAGGTGCTACTTAGAATTACAAGAATTCGAAGTCGTAACCGATCACTCGTCCCTGCTATGGCTCATGAAACAGCCCGACCTGACCGGAAGACTAGCACGCTGGGTTTTTAAGTTACAGGCATACAAATTTACGATTAGCCATCGCAAAGGTACAGAACATATTGTTCCGGACGCTTTGTCCAGAATACATGTGGATGAACTTGCTGGAATCGAAGAAATTGGACCTGAAATTGACCTTAATTCCCCGAGTTTTGAAGACCCTGACTATAGGAGTTTGAAAACCAAAATTAATAAAACCCCTTCTAAATATCCTGATGTCAAAATAGTAGATAACTTTGTGTACATCCGAACCGAACACTCTACTGGAGATCCAGTCCAAGAAAGCCTATCTTGGAAGCTTTGGATCCCCGAAAACTTAAGAAGCTCATTGATCACGAGATTTCACAATTCCCCTGTGGCCGCACATGGTGGAATAGGAAAAACCGTAGACCTCCTACGCAGGAATTTCTTTTGGCCAGGTATGGTTTCCGAAGTCCGTGAATTTGTCAGCAACTGCGAGACGTGTAAAACCACCAAACATCCTAACGTTAGTCTGAAACCTGAAATGGGAAAATCTGTACATATAACTAGACCTTTCCAAAGGCTATATATAGACATTTTAGGGCCATACCCGAGGTCGAAAAATGGCTATATAGGAATTTTTATAGTCCTCGACTATCTCACAAAATACCATTGGTTGTGCCCACTAAAAAAATTTTCGGCAGCTCCCTTACAAAACTTTTTATTAAAAGATATATTTCACGCCTATGGCGTTCCCGAGCAAATTGTGAGTGACAACGGAACTCAATTTAAATCAAACGAGTTCAACACATTTTTAACTCAGTTCGGAGTAAAACATATTTATACGGCTCTATATTCACCACAAGCGAACGCCTCTGAGCGTGTTAATCGCTCAATAATAGCTAGCATTCGAGCCTATTTGAAATCCGATCAGCGGCAATGGGATGAAAAATTGTCATATATAAGCTGTGCATTACGGAACTCCATACATCAGGCGATAAAGTGTTCTCCATACTTTGCAACGTTTGGTTTTAACATGGTCACTCATGGAGACACTTATTCCCTACTAAAAACACTAAATATACTTGACGAACCACATTGTATACTGAACAGAGAGGATCAGCTTCAACTGATCAGAAAAGATCTTAAAATTAACATCTCCAAGGCCAACGATATCAACAGAGATAAGTATAATTTACGTACTCGGACCAATATCCTTCACAGAAGGACAACCGGTATTCCGTCGAAATTTCGCACAAAGTTGCGCAGAAAAGAATTATAATGCTAAACTAGCCCCAGTCTTTCTGTCAGCTAAAATTAGGAAAAAGGTAGGCACAGTGTACTACGAATTAGAAGATCTCGAGGGTAAGTTCGTAGGAACTTACCACGCAAAAGATATCAGACCATAATTTATATGTCTAATTCCAATTGATATCGTAATCAAATGATCGATATCACTTGGTTTTGTGATAAACTATGGTCCCACAACATTAACGTAATGAACCAAAATTGTTTGCTGGGAAGTTAAAACTCCCTAACTTGATTTGATTTTTTGTTATTCCCCGTTGCTGTGTGTGTTCTCCCATCAACTTATATAGCCAATCGAACACCCCGTCTGTTCGCATTGGCAACGCAGCCGGTCTAAGCTTTTAGTTTGCTGAGCCACCCCCACATGCTGGTGTAGCTCAGGGGATGCGTGTCCGCTTCTGAATCGAATGGACCGAAGTTCAATCCACGACGTGATCGAATCATTTTTTTTTTATTTCTTAATATATATTTTTTTTTCATTCTCTACCCTAACGGTTCTATTGGAGACTTTTTTAGGTACTTTTCTAGGTGTTAGTGAGTACATATAATCAGATCGAATTTTGTGAGATTAATTTAACTTTTCGTTAAATGTTCTCATCTAAAAATATGGATAAAGCAATATCTAGTGGTGAAATCTCACTAAAAATGAGATTGCCCCTCTCCTTGGTTTAAATGTTAGGAGATCTTTCTTTTGCTTTCCTGAACCAAACACGAAAACACACATCAATAGTGGAAACAGATTCTTAATAAACTTAGAGTTTTACAATCAGCCTAGAGAAAGCAAAAGTGTAATTAAATCTTTAAATATCATTGCAAACCAAAATCTTTTACACCGAAGTGTATTCTAATTAATTTCAAAATAATATAACCGGTCGCAAATCAAAGGTATTTTTTATTCCTTAAATTTAATAATTTGGCAAAATATGTTTTTCTAACCAAATGTCTTTATGGTTGTTGTGTTAGAAAACTCACAAGAAATACCAAGGAACTGTACCAAAAAACCGATACTCTAATTGTATAAATTGTAACTAAACTGTGTAAACAAGTGTTTTGCCAAATACTAAGGTAAGGTGTGATCATACATAGTGGAATTCCGTGGCACTATAACTTCTCTTTTGTCCAATCTAGATCGCTATAACTATCCTCATTTTCGGCCCTCCGATTCTTGAGCCGTAAATGGGGATCCATTTTTTATTCGCAAACAAAAACAAAAAAAAAAAAACACCAAAAAGTTGTGCAAAAGCCACCATCAGTCACAGTGATTTCTTAAAATTTGGGAGAATATAAATCGTCTAGAATTGCCTAAGTCCAGCTGTGCATATCGAACAACTTTTCTTTTAATCCATTGTCATTGTGTTGGGACTTAAGGGTTGGCCAAATTTCATCTGTGTAACTATCGGCCATTTTGGAAAAACTTCGGAATCCCACATCCGTAATGCCGAATGTAGAATTACTTGATACGACTAAATTCTCCACATTATAACAGTTTGCATTGGGTTCGGAATTGTGGAATAATTTACAATTAAAAAACCATCAATTAATAAAACTCGGAGACTGTGCGGCGCAACACAAGAACAGCAACGACAGCAGTTTAACCATCCAGTGGGCTAAAAATAGCTACAGTCCATTTCTGATTGGCTGATGATTGTGCGCAGACACTAATGCTTGTTACAGCACTAAAACCTATTTAAAGCCAAAGTCGACAACAGCCGCAATAGCCCAAGTAGTAAGCGGGCGTTGTATCTTATCAACAAGTCAAGGGACCTGAGTTCGATTCCTGACTCCGACGTTATTTAATTACAATTTTAATTTTAGGAAACCAAAAGGTTTTGCCTTATAAGTATAAATAATCATCCAAAACTTAAGCTCCATAAAGTATGCAAACATTTCAAAGCCTTAATAAGTGTCTTAAAATATTTACAGCCTTCATCATTATCCTTCACCCACATACGTACGCTTGTTCATCGAGGCCTCGGCGATCTTCGTAGGAGTGGCTCAAAGGATTGTAGCCAGAAATTAAGAGTGAGTTTTGAGTTATAACAAACCAAATGTGTAAAAAAATAACTTTGAATTATTTGCATATAAATCCTTAAAATTGGTGTCAGCAAAGCGATCTTTAAACCATAATTTCATTTCCTTAAATTTATTCATTTTTTTATTGAACCCCAATAAATTGGGCTAAATGACCCTTTTAACCAAAATTAAATAAAGTAAATCATAATTAAGGTTTATGGTAAAAAGATCCCTTTGTTACATTAATCTTCTTGAGAGCTTATTTAATTGCTATATCTTTTATTATTATCTGTTGGATCCTTCCAACATCATATATTATCCTACTGATTTACAAAATCTCAAACTAAATTCGATTATTATTCTTGGCTTCATTAAACTTATGATTAATTCTGTCTTTTTGAAAGGACAATCTCATTTATAGTACTGTATTTTTATCGAGTGTATGCACCCAAATAGCTATTAGATAAAGTCATGAATATTATGAAAATTATACCTTTATCCATTATAACTATTATTATAAATATATTTTCTTGAATTATAATTTTAAAGGATAGTTTATTTATTAAAATATAATCTGGTTATTACCAAGATGTTCCCTTAATTTGCTATTTTTCTTACTGATGGTGAGGTAAGATAGACAGGTAAATCTGCAAGTATGGGGTCTCCACAAAATCCAAAACCCTTGAGACCATGGTAGGGTGGGTTTTAGAGGGTCGGACTCCAATCGTCATCGGGAGTTCCGTTAGCTGCAATCTGAGGTTGATCTTTGTTTTATTTCGCTTTAATCTGATTCAACAGGGGTGCAGTGTTGAATAGATACTTGGTTCATCTACATTTATTTTCATTTTAGTAATCCGGGAGTCTTAAATAATATTTTTTGTTTATGTTTAGGTTGAATAATTTTGAGAACAGTAAAGACACGGACTCCCCCACCCGACTGATAGCTAGCAGTATTAATGGCTCCCATTAGTCTTTTTGGTCTCGATACAAATACAACACCAATTTCCATCATTCAGGTCCGGCCTGGTACAAACGGTACATTACATCTTACGAAATACAAGGGTCAGCTTTGTCAAATCAATCACATGTCCATATGAGAGCAAATATATCGTCAGCTATAGAATCTACAGTCTCGTTCCTTACGTCGTTTGTTAAGCAAACTTTGACACACAATCCATGCAATTTATATGATGATATCGTGTTCCGTATCGAAATTAGATGCAGAAGCATCCAAGTCTCACGAAATAGAAGGGTCAGCTTTGTCAAATCAATCACATGTCCATATGAGAGCAAATATATCGTGACCTAAAGAATCTACAGTCTCGTTTCTTACGACGTTTGTTAAGCAAACTTTGACACACAATCCATTCAATTTATATGATGATATCGTGTTCCGTATCGAAATTAGATGCAGAAGCATCCAAGTCTCACGAAATACAAGGGTCAGCATTGTCAAATCAATCACATATCCATATGAGAGCAAATATATCGTGACCTATAGAATCTACAGTCTCGTTTCTTACGTCGTTTGTTAAGCAAACTTTGACACACAATCCATGCAATTTATATGATGATATCGAGTTCCGTATCGAAATTAGATGCAGAAGCATCCAAGTCTCAAGAAATACAAGGGTCAGCTTTGTCAAATCAATCACATGTCCATATGAGAGGAAATATATCGTGACCTATAGAATCTACAGTCTCGTTTCTTACGTCGTTTGTTAAGCAAACTTTGACACACAATCCATGCAATTTATATGATGATATCGTGTTCCGTATCGAAATTAGATGCAGAAGCATCCAAGTCTTACGAAATACAAGGGTCAGCTTTGGCAAATCAATCACATGTCCATATGAGAGCAAATATATCGTGACCTATAATATCTACAGTCTCGTTTCTTACGACGTTTGTTAAGCAAACTTAGACACACAATCCATGCAATTTATATGATGATATCGAGTTCCGTATCGAAATTAGATGCAGAAGCATCCAAGTCTTACGAAATACAAGGGTCAGCTTTGTCAAATCAATCACATGTGCATATGAGAGCAAATATATCGTGACCTATAGAATCTACAGTCTGGTTCCTTACGTCGTTTGTTAAGCAAACTTTGACACATAATCCATGCAATTTATATGATGATGTCGAGTTCCGTTTCGAAGATAGGTGCAGAAGCATCCATGTCTTACGAAATACAAGGGTCAGCTTTGTCAAATCAAACACATGTCCATATGAGAGCAAATATATCGTGACCTATAGAATCTACAGTCTCGTTTCTTACGTCGTTTGTTAAGCAAGCTTTGACACACAATCCATGCAATTTATATGATGATATCGAGTTCCGTTTCGAAGATAGATGCAGAAGCATCCAAGTCTTGTCAAATCAATCACATGTCCATATGAGAGCAAATATATCGTGACCTATAGAATCTACAGTCTGGTTCCTTACGTCGTTTGTTAAGCAAACTTTGACACACAATCCATGCAATTTATATGATGATGTCGAGTTCCGTATCGAAATTAGATGCAGAAGCATCCAAGTCTTACAAAATACAAGGGTCAGCTTTGTCAAATCAATCACATGTCCATATGAGAGCAAATATATCGTGACCTATAGAATCTACAGTCTCGTTCCTTACGTCGTTTGTTAAGCAAACTTTGACACACAATCCATGCAATTTATATGATGATGTCGAGTTCCGTATCGAAATTAGATGCAGAAGCATCCAAGTCTCACGAAATACAAGGGTCAGCTTTGTCAAATCAATCACATGTCCATATGAGAGCAAATATATCGTGACCTATAGAATCTACAGTCTCGTTTCTTACGTCGTTTGTTAAGCAAACTTTGACACACAATCCATGCAATTTATATGATAAAATCGAGTTCCGTTTCGAAATTAGATGCAGAAGCATCCAAGTCTTACGAAATACAAGGGTCAGCTTTGTCAAATCAATCACATGTCCATATGAGAGCAAATATATCGTGACCTATAGAATCTACAGTCTCGTTTCTTACGTCGTTTGTTAAGCAAACTTTGACACACAATCCATGCAATTTATATGATGATATCGAGTTCCGTATCGAAATTAGATGCAGAAGCATCCAAGTCTCACGAAATACAAGGGTCAGCTTTGTCAAATCAATCACATGTCCATATGAGAGCAAATATATCGTGACCTATTGAATCTACAGTCTTGTTTCTTACGTCGTTTGTTAAGCAAACTTTGACACACAATCCATGCAATTTATATGATGATATCGAGTTCCGTTTCGAAGATAGATGCAGAAGCATCCAAGTCTCAAGAAATACAAGGGTCAGCTTTGTCAAATCAAACACATGTCCATATGAGAGCAAATATATCGTGACCTATAATATCTACAGTCTCGTTTCTTACGACGTTTGTTAAGCAAACTTTGACACACAATCCATGCAATTTATATGATGATATCGAGTTCCGTATCGAAATTTGATGCAGAAGCATCCAAGTCTAACGAAATACAAGGGTCAGCTTTGTCAAATCAATCACATGTCCATATGAGAGCAAATATATCGTGACCTATAGAATCTACAGTCTCGTTCCTTACGTCGTTTGTTAAGCAAACTTTGACACACAATCCATGCAATTTATATGATGATTTCGAGTTCCGTATCGAAATTAGATGCAGAAGCATCCAAGTCTTACGAAATACAAGGGTCAGCTTTGTCAAATCAATCACATGTCCATATGAGAGCAAATATATCGTGACCTATAGAATCTACAGTCTTGTTCCTTACGTCGTTTGTTAAGCAAACTTTGACACACAATCCATGCAATTTATATGATGATGTCGAGTTCCGTATCGAAATTAGATGCAGAAGCATCCAAGTCTCACGAAATACAAGGGTCAGCTTTGTCAAATCAATCACATGTCCATATGAGAGCAAATATATCGTGACCTATAGAATCTACAGTCTCGTTTCTTACGTCGTTTGGTAAGCAAACTTTGACACACAATCCATGCAATTTATATGATGATATCGAGTTCCGTTTCGAAGATAGATGCAGAAGCATCCAAGTCTTACGAAATACAAGGGTCAGCTTTGTCAAATCAATCACATGTCCATATGAGAGCAAATATATCGTCAGCTATAGAATCTACAGTCTCGTTCCTTACGTCGTTTGTTAAGCAAACTTTGACACACAATCCATGCAATTTATATGATGATATCGTGTTCCGTATCGAAATTAGATGCAGAAGCATCCAAGTCTCACGAAATACAAGGGTCAGCTTTGTCAAATCAATCACATGTCCATATGAGAGCAAATATATCGTGACCTAAAGAATCTACAGTCTCGTTTCTTACGACGTTTGTTAAGCAAACTTTGACACACAATCCATGCAATTTATATGATGATATCGTGTTCCGTATCGAAATTAGATGCAGAAGCATCCAAGTCTCACGAAATACAAGGGTCAGCATTGTCAAATCAATCACATATCCATATGAGAGCAAATATATCGTGACCTATAGAATCAACAGTCTCGTTTCTTACGTCGTTTGTTAAGCAAACTTTGACACACAATCCATGCAATTTATATGATGATGTCGAGTTCCGTATCGAAATTAGATGCAGAAGCATCCAAGTCTTACGAAATACAAGGGTCAGCTTTGTCAAATCAATCACATGTCCATATGAGAGCAAATATATCGTGACCTATAGAATCTACAGTCTCGTTCCTTACGTCGTTTTTTAAGCAAACTTTGACACACAATCCATGCAATTTATATGATGATGTCGAGTTCCGTATCGAAATTAGATGCAGAAGCATCCAAGTCTCACGAAATACAAGGGTCAGCTTTGTCAAATCAATCACATGTCCCTATGAGAGCAAATATATCGTGACCTATAGAATCTACAGTCTCGTTTCTTACGTCGTTTGGTAAGCAAATTTTGACACACAATCCATGCAATTTATATGATGATATCGAGTTCCGTTTCGAAGATAGATGCAGAAGCATCCAAGTCTTACGAAATACAAGGGTCAGCTTTGTCAAATCAATCACATGTCCATATGAGAGCAAATATATCGTGACCTATAGAATCTACAGTCTCGTTTCTTACGTCGTTTGTTAAGCAAACTTTGACACACAATCCATGCAATTTATATGATGATGTCGAGTTCCGTATCGAAATTAGATGCAGAAGCATCCAAGTCTCACGAAATACAAGGGTCAGCTTTGTCAAATCAATCACATGTCCATATGAGAGCAAATATATCGTGACCTATAGAATCTACAGTCTCGTTCCTTACGTCGTTTGTTAAGCAAACTTTGACACACAATCCATGCAATTTATATGATGATATCGAGTTCCGTATCGAAATTAGATGCAGAAGCATCCAAGTCTCACGAAATACAAGGGTCAGCTTTGTCAAATCAATCACATGTCCATATGAGAGCAAATATATCGTGACCTATAGAATCTACAGTCTCGTTTCTTACGTCGTTTGTAAAGCAAACTTTGACACACAATCCATGCAATTTATATGATGATATCGTGTTCCGTATCGAAATTAGATGCAGAAGCATCCAAGTCTCACGAAATACAAGGGTCAGCATTGTCAAATCAATCACATGTCCATATGAGAGCAAATATATCGTGACCTATAGAATCTACAGTCTCGTTTCTTACGCCGTTTGTTAAGCAAACTTTGACACACAATCCATGCAATTTATATGATGATGTCGTGTTCCGTATCGAAATTAGATGCAGAAGCATCCAAGTCTCCCGAAATACAAGGGTCAGCATTGTCAAATCAATCACATGTCCATATGAGAGCAAATATATCGTGACCTATAGAATCTACAGTCTCGTTTCTTACGTCGTTTGTAAAGCAAACTTTGACACACAATCCATGCAATTTATATGATGATATCGAGTTCCGTATCGAAATTAGATGCAGAAGCATCCAAGTCTCACGAAATACAAGGGTCAGCTTTGTCAAATCAATCACATGTCCATATGAGAGCAAATATATCGTGACCTATTGAATCTACAGTCTCGTTTCTTATGCCGTTTGTTAAGCAAACTTTGACACACAATCCATGCAATTTATATGATGATATCGAGTTCCGTATCGAAATTAGATGCAGAAGCATCCAAGTCTCACGAAATACAAGGGTCAGCTTTGTCAAATCAATCACATGTCCATATGAGAGCAAATATATCGTCAGCTAAAGAATCTACAGTCTCGTTTCTTACGTCGTTTGTTAAGCAAACTTTGACACACAATCCATGCAATTTATATGATGATGTCGAGTTCCGTATCGAAATTAGATGCAGAAGCATCCAAGTCTCTCGAAATACAAGGGTCAGCTTTGTCAAATCAATCACATGTCCATATGAGAGCAAATATATCGTGACCTATAGAATCTACAGTCTCGTTTCTTACGTCGTTTGTTAAGCAAACTTTGACACACAATCCATGCAATTTATATGATGATGTCGAGTTCCGTTTCGAAGATAGATGCAGAAGCATCCAAGTCTTACGAAATACAAGGGTCAGCTTTGTCAAATCAATCACATGTCCATATGAGAGCAAATATATCGTGACCTATAGAATCTACGGTCTCGTTTCTTACGTCGTTTGGTAAGCAAACTTTGACACACAATCCATGCAATTTATATGATGATATCGAGTTCCGTTTCGAAGATAGATGCAGAAGCATCTAAGTCTTACGAAATACAAGGGTCAGCTTTGTCAAATCAATCACATGTCCATATGAGAGCAAATATATCGTCAGCTATAGAATCTACAGTCTCGTTTCTTACGTCGTTTGTTAAGCAAACTTTGACACACAATCCATGCAATTATATGATGATGTCGAGTTCCGTATCGAAATTAGATGCAGAAGCATCCAAGTCGTACGAAATACAAGGGTCAGCTTTGTCAAATCAAACACATGTCCATATGAGAGCAAATATATCGTGACCTATAGAATCTACAGTCTCGTTTCTTACGTCGTTTGTTAAGCAAACTTTGACACACAATCCATGCAATTTATATGATGATATCGAGTTCCGTATCGAAATTAGATGCAGAAGCATCCAAATCTCACGAAATACAAGGGTCAGCTTTGTCAAATCAATCACTTGTCCATATGAGAGCAAATATATCGTGACCTATAGAATCTACAGTCTCGTTTCTTACGTCGTTTGTAAAGCAAACTTTGACACACAATCCAAGGCATAGATGCAGAAGCATCCAAGTCTTACGAAATACTAGGGTCAGCTTTGTCAAATCAAT